>NC_142814.1:46573100-46683514 GCF_049724085.1 Artemia sp. Qi Xiang Cuo
GTAAGTTTTTGTGAGTGTGTGTAAGTTTTTGTGTGTGTGTGTAAGTTTTTGTGTGTCTAATCTATTGCATGTGGATATAAGTTTTTTGCGTGTTTGTGTAAGTTTGTGTGTGTGTGTGTGTGTGTGAGTTTTGTGTGTGTGTGTGTGTGTGTTTGTGTGTGTATGTTTGTGTGTGTGTGTGTTAGTGTGTGTGTGTGTGTGTAATTTTTTGTGTGTGTCTGTTTTGGCGTGTGTGTGTGAGTTTTCGTGTGTGTGTGTGTAAGTTTGTGTGTGTGTGTGTGTGTGTAAGTTTTTGTGCGTGTGTGTGTGTGAGTTTTCGTGTTCATGTGTAAGTTTTTGTGTATGTGTGTGTGTGTTTGTGTAAGTTTTGGCGTGTGTGTGTAAGTTTTGGAGTGTGTGTGTGTGTGTTTTTTTTGTGTTCATGTGTCATTTTTTGTGTATGTGTGTGTGTGTGTGTGTGTGTGTGTGTGTTTTTTTTTGCGTGTGTGTGTGTTTGTTTTGGTGTGTGTGTGTGTGTGTAAGTTTTTTGTGTGTGTGTGTGTGTGTAAGTTTTTGTGTGAATGTAAGTTTTTGTGTGAATGTAATTTTTAGTGTGCATGTGTAAGTGTTTGTGTTTGTTTGTTTTTGTTTGTTTTTTTTTGTGTGTGTGTGTTAGTTTGTACATGTGTGTGTTAGTTTTCGTGTGTGTTTGTGTGTAATTTTTCTTGTGCATTTTTATTTTTTTGTGTGTGTGTATTTGTGTTCTTTTGTTTTTATTGGTTCTTTTTTGTTTTTGTATGTTGTTTGAGTGTGTGTGTGTGTATGTTTTTGTGTGTTTGTGTGTGTGTTTTTTTGTGTTCATGTGTAAGTTTTTGTGTGTGTGTGTGTGTAAGTTTTTGTGTGTGTGTAAGTTTTGGCGTGTGTGTGTGAGTATTCGTGTGTTTGTGTGTTTAAGTTTTGTGTGTGTGTGTGTGTGTGTAAGTTTTTGTGTGCATTTAAGTTTTTGTGTGCATGTAAGTTTTCGTGTGCATGTGTAAGTTTTTGTGTGCTTCCCAAATCATAATTTTCTGAAAGGACACACCTATGAAAGGCTAAGAAATCTAGCTTAGAAAAGTCAAAAATAGCAAATTAACCATCCCTAATCATAGGTTTCAGTCAACACACACCTACGAATGGCTATGAAATCCTGCTCAGAAAAGTAAAAAAATATCAGCCCACACACCCCCAAATCATAGGTTTCAGACATCACACACCTACGAAAGACTAAGAAATCCGGTTATGAAAAGTCAGAAATAGCAAATTACATATCCCAAATCATAGGTTTCAGACAACACTCACCTATGAACGGCTAAGAAACCTAGCTCAGAAAAGTCAAAAATAGCAAACTAGTCATCCCAAACTATATGTTTCAGACAACAAACACCTATGAAAGGCTAAGAAATCCAGCTCAGAAAAGTCAAAAGTAGCAATCCATCTACCCCAAATCATAGGTTTCAGACACTACACACCTATGAAAGACTAAGAAATCCAACTCAGAAAAGCCTGAAATAGCAACCCACACATCCCAAATCATAGGTTTCAGACACCACACACCTACGAAAGACTAAGAAATCCGGTTAAGAAAAGTCGGAAATAGCAAATTACACATCCCAAACTATTGGTTTCAGACAACATTCACCTACGAAATACTAGAAAACCTTAGCTCAGAAAAGCCTGAAAGAGCAAACTACACATCCCAAATCATAATGTTCTGACAACACATACCTATGAAAGTCTAAGTAACCTAGCACAGAAACGACGTAAATAGCAACCTACACATCCCAAATCATAGGATTCAGACACTACACACCTATGAAAGACTAAGAAATCCAACTCAGAAAAGCCCGAAATAGTAATTTACATATCCCAAATCATAAGTTTCAGACAGCATTCACCTACGAAATACTAAGAAACCTTAGCTCAGAAAAGTCTGAAATAGCCAACTACTCATCCCAAACTCGAAGTTTCAGACAACAAACACTTATGAGTGACTAAGAATCCTAGCTCTGAAAAGTCCAAAAAGCAAACTACACCTCCCAAATCATAATTTTCTGAAAGGACACACAAATGATAGGCTAAGAAATCTAGCTCAGAAAAGTCAAAAATATCAAACTAGTCATCCCAAACTATAGGTTTCAGACAACAAACACCTATGAATGGCTAAGAAATCCAGCTCAGAAAAGTCAAAAGTAGCAATCCACCCATCCCAAATCATAGGTTTCATACAATACACACCTACGAAAGACTAAGAAATTCGACTCAGAAAAAACAAAAATAGCAAACTACATATCCCAAATCATTGGTTTCAGACAACACACACCAACTAAAGACGAAGAAAACAAGCTCAGAAAACTCAAACATACAAAAAAATAAACACCAAAATATTTTTTTCAGGCAACTTTCACCTATGAAATACTAGACAACCTTAGCTCAGAAAAGCCTGAAATAGCAAACTATACATCCTAAATCATATAATTTTCTGACAACGCATACCTATGAAAGGCTAATAAATCCAGCTCATAAAAGTCAAAAATAGCAAACTACACATCCCAAATCATAGGTTTCAGACACTACACACCTATGAAAGACTAAGAAATCCAACTCAGAAAAGTCAAAAATAGCAAACTACATATCCCAAATCATAAGTTTCACTCAACACACACCAACGAAAGGCTAAGAAACCTAGCTCATAAAAGCCTGAAATAGCAAACTACTCATCCCAAACTATTGGTTTCAGACAACATTCACCTAGGAAATACTAGGAAACCTTAGCTCAGAAAAGCCTGAAGTAGCAAACTACACATCCCAAATCATAGGTTTCAGACAACACACATCACCGAAAGACGGGTGCTCGGGGAGAGCCTTTGAGGGTCTGTGGGCCCCTTGAGGGTCGGTGGGCCTTGGGGAGCTCGGGGGGACGTTTGGGGACCGGGGGAGGGGATTGGGGGGTCCGGGGCGGTCATTGGGGGGGCGGGGTCGGCCTTTGGGGAGCCGAGAGGGTCTTTGGGTGCCTGGGGGACATTTGGGGACCGGTGGAGGGCCTTTGGGACCCCGTTGGTCCTTTGGGAGCTCGATGTGCCTTTGGGGGGCCCGGGGATGGCATTTGGGGGTCTGGGTGGGCCTTTGGGGCGCCGGTGGCCCTTTGGGAGCTCGGGGGACCTTTGAGTGTCCGGGGGGACAGTTGGGAGCCTGGGGGACATTTGGGGCCTGGGGATGGCCTTTGGGGGTCTGGGTGGGCCTTTGGGGGCGCCGGTGGCCCTTTGGGAGTTTGGGGGGCTTTGAGGACCGGGGGCTTCCTTCGGGGTTGGGGTAGGAGGATTGGAACCCTTTGGGGTTGGGTTAGAGGACCTCACAACACTGTTCAAATGAAACTTGTGTATTATAACGACCACAGAGTTTCACCATTAAATTCTCTTCTAAAATCTCTTCAAAAATCTTCTTTTAAAATGTCTCTATCTGTTTCGCCGAAATAGTTCCATAACCTGTCTAAAACGGTTTCGCCCAAATAATCCCTAAACGTAAATTCAGCGTGTTCCTTTGTTATTGGCATCTCTGCGCTAACGCATTTCAAATTAATATGAAACCTTTTCGCGCGCTAAAACAATTCATCGCTAAGATGTTTCTTGCCTAATTGTTTCCATGGCCTTTGGTTATTAATATCCTTTGGAGTTCGACCAGTAGAACTGTTCCCGAGGCAAAGACATTAATGATTTGGATCTATTCCTGGAGAAATGTTTCTAGGCGAAAATTTTTAAAGTCTGACAGATGATGTCATTGATTGATTGATCTGTCAAGAAAGGGGAAATTAATTTGTTGTTTCTAAGGGGAATTATTGATTCACGATAGGTGAATTGAGGTCGACAGCACAGGTGTTCTGACTCGTGACAGCACCACGTGGTTTATGTTTTTCACAGTGAGAAAGTTCCTGTTTTTCAAATTCTCACTGACAAAAACCATAAAAACTTACAAAAATGTGAGAAAGTTCCTGTTTTTCAAATTCTCACTGACAAAAACCATAAAAACAGACATAAATGTGACAAAATTCATGGTTTTTCAAGTGAGAAAATTCCTGTTTTTTCATTCTCACTGAGAAAACCATAAAACAGACATGAATTGCTGTTGACATCCATAAATGTGACAAAGTTCCTGTTTTTAAATTCTCACTGACAAAAACCATAAAACATCCATTAAAAACATCAAATAAATCGACCCACACACATAACCATCATTGAAAACATACATAAATGTGACAAAATTCCTGTTTTTCAAATTCTCATTGACAAAAAAACCATAAACCACGTGGTTCTCGTGCCAATATATGGTGTTAAAAAAAGTTGTAGGTGGCAGCAGGGGGTGAATCGTGGGGTTTATAGGGTTACTTCTACTGACGGTTCCGTACGGTACAAATTAAACTTTTGACTAATTAAAAAAAAAAAATATTTGAAATGCAAACAAAGAGCGTTTGAAAATTCCTTAGCCATCCGTGGCACAGTATAGAATACTTTAATCTTGAATTTAAACCTTTGCGACTTGAGTCAACTTTTTATTTTATTTATTTTTGCAATGTTTACATTACGATTCACATCAGAATGAAGGCAGAGTGAAAAAGAGGCAACACAAAATTTACAAAGGGACAAAGCTCCTCATTTTAGTTGCTAGTCTCTCTTTATTTTCATAATTTTTTTTTTTTTCACTTTGTTCATTGTAATTCCAATATCAAAATAGACATTCATTTCTGTGTCGGAAAAATAAATACAATCTAAAGAGCCGGCTCTGCTAGATCTTAGACATCTGAAAGCACGTCTCAGAGCTCATGACGCTTCCCGTGAATCGACAGTAGCTTAGCCTTTCTGTCCTTGAGAATGGTCACTTAATTCGCAAGGGAATCTTTGCAGGGGGCTACTTTCTTAGAATGGGGTAGTTTTCATCTGGTTTATGCAATTTCATAGGCTAGTGAACCCTGCAAATGGGAACTGACGTTGTAGGCAGCAGCAGCAAGAAAAAAAAATAACCGTAAAGAAAATGGTTGCTTCAACTCAAGGTAAATATTATCATGTATTCACCTCAGATGGTTTTGTGGTGCAGTGAGTTGTTACTAGTTGTAGTACTTTCGTGTTTTTTGCAAGCCATTCATACTATACCTTAAATGTATTCAGAAGTTTCCTTGATAAAACATAGTCGTGACTACATCAGATGGTTTTGTAGTGCAGTGAGTTGTTACTAGCAGTAGTACTTTCATGTTTTTTGCAAGTCATTCATACTATACCTTAAATGTATTCTGATAGTTTCTTGATAAAACATAGCCTTGACTACCTCAGATGGTTTTGTGGTGCAGTGAGTTGTTACTAGTAGTAGTAGTACTTTCGTGTTTTTTGCAAGCCATTCATACTATACCTTAAATGTATTCAGAAGTTTCCATGATAAAACATAGCCGTGCTTTTTCAGCATCCTTTGTCGGATATGTTGAATAAAATATGCAAAGTCGACATAGCTTTATTTCATTTTTTTTAAAGGTTAATTTAGACGAGGTTACGTGCGCGCACGTGTTTTTTAATTTAATTTTTATGTAATGATTTCTTCAAATACTATCAAGAGGATTTGTTTTTACACTGCTCACAGTGTAGAATGTGTTACTAAAATTGTGTTTCAAAATATTTTTGGAAAGTAAGGAAAGTAAGGAGCAATTATCAACACTTTTTCATCGACCAACGATGCTCTACTAAAACATAAACGCGCAATGCACAAAACAAGTTTAGGCCAAAAATATTTTGAAACAAAATTTTAGTAACACATTCTGCACTGTGAGCAGTGTAAAAACAAATCCTCTTGATATTATTTGAAGAAATCATTACATAAAAATTAAATTAAAAAAACATATTTTTCCAACTGAAAGTAAGGAGCAACATTAGAACTTAAAACAAACGAAAATTATTACGTATATGAACGGGATTGCACCGCTCCTCAACACCTCACTCTTTGCGCTAAAATCTTAGTACTTTTAAAAGAGCTTCTTATTGTTCTAATTAAATGAACCTTGTGTTTTAGGAGTCGTTCTTAAGGAATTGGAACAAAATTCAAACTTTATTGCAATGAGCGATGTTATGAGAGGGTAATCCCCTTCGTATACGTAATAATTCTCTTCGTTTTAAGTTTTAATTTTGCTCCTTACTTTCAGTTGAAAAAACTTTTTTTATTTATTGTATTATCGTTTTCTAAATAATGCCAGTAAATCTGGCCCCACCTCCATGGTTTCATGTTATATTCAAAGACATAGCTATTAGGCGTTTCAACAATGATGAAGAAAATGGCAATCTCAAAATTTTGACCGCATGATTTCGGAAAAAAGAGGCGTGAGAGGCGGCGTAGTTACCATCCAATCTTTTTGGTCACTTAAAAATGGCACTAGAACTTTTAATTTCCAGTCAAATGAGCCCTCTTACGATATTTTAGTACCACTAGGTCGATAGGCCAAAAATATTTTGAAACAAAATTTTAGTAACACATTCTACACTGTGAGCAGTTTAAAAAAAAATCCTCTTGATATTATTTGAAGAAATCATTACATAAAAATTAAATTAAAAAAACATATTTTTCCAACTGAAAGTAAGGAGCAACATTAGAACTTAAAACAAACGAAAATTATTACGTATATGAACGAGATTGCACCGCTCCTCAACACCTCACTCTTTGCGCTAAAATCTTAGTACTTTTAAAAGAGCTTCTTATTGTTCTAATTAAACGAACCTTGTTTTTTAGGAGTCGTTCTTAAGGAATTGGAACAAAATTCAAACTTTAGTGCAAAGAGCGAGGTTATGAGAGGGAAATCCCCTTCGTATACGTAATAATTCTCTTCGTTTTAAGTTTTAATTTTGCTCCTTACTTTCAGTTAAAAAAACTTTTTTTATTTATTGTATTATCGTTTTCTAAATAATGCCAGTAAATCTGGCCCCACCTCCACGGAGAAATCCCTCCCTCCCCCTCCCCCCCCCAAAAAAATGTATACATACTTCCAAATAACCAATACTATGCGTAAAGAATAGACAAATTTCATAACTTAAAGACGTTTCCCCTGGGGATTTGAGGGGGGTTTCATGTTATATTCAAAGACATAGCTATTAGACGTTTCAACAATGATGAAGAAAATGGCAATCTCAAAATTTTGACCACACGATTTCGGAAAAAAAGAGGCGTGAGAGGCGGCGTAGTTACCATCCAATCTTTTTGGTCACTTAAAAATGGCACTCAACAATGATGAAGAAAATGGCAATCTCAAAATTTTGACCGCAGGATTTTGGAAAAAAGAGGCGTGAGAGGCGGCGTAGCTACCATCCAATATTTTTGATCACTTAAAAACGGCACTACAACTTTTAATTTCCAGTCAAATGAGCCCTCTTACGATATTTTAGTACCACTAGGTCGATAGGTCAAAAATATTTTTAAACAAAATTTTAGTAACACATTCTACACTGTGAGCAGTGTAAAAACAAATCCTCTTGATATTATTTGAAGAAATCTTTACATAAAAATTAAATTAAAAAAAAACATATTTTTCCAACTGAAAGTAAGGAGCAGCATTAGAACTTAAAACAATCGGAAATTATTACGTATATGAACGAGATTGCACCGCTCCTCAACACCTCACTCTTTGCGCTAAAATTTTAGTACTTTTAAAAGAGCTTCTTATTGTTCTAATTAAACGAACCTTGTGTTTTAGGACTCGTTCTTAAGGAATTGGAACAGAATTCAAACTTTAGTGCAAAGAGCGAGGTTATGCGAGGGAAATCCCCTTCGTATACGTAATAATTCTCTTCGTTTTAAGTTTTAATTTTGCTCCTTACTTTCAGTTGAAAAAACTTTTTTTATTTATTGTAATATCATTTTCTAAATAATGCCAGTAAATCTGGCCCCACATCCACGGAGAAATCCCTCCCTCCCCCCCAAAAAAAAATGTATACATACTTCCAAATAACCAATACTATGCGTAAAGAATAGACAAATTTCATAACTTAAAGACATTTCCCCTGGGGATGTGAGGGGGGTTTCATGTTATATTCAAAGACATAGCTATTAGGCGTTTCAACAATGATGAAGAAAATGGCAATCTCAAAATTTTGACCGCACGATTTTGGAAAAAAAGAGGCGTGAGAGGCGGCGTAGTTACCATCCAATCTTTTTGGTCACTTAAAAATGGCACTCAACAATGATGAAGAAAATGGCAATCTCAAAATTTTGACCGCAGGATTTTGGAAAAAAGAGGCGTGAGAGGCGGCGTAGCTACCATCCAATCTTTTTGGTCACTTAAAAATGGCACTAGAACTTTTAATTTCCAGTCAAATGAGCCCTCTTACGATATTTTAGTACCACTAGGTCAATACGATCACCCCTGGGAATAAAACTACAAGTAATCTTTCTTCTAAAAAAAAAATACAAAAATTCCACATTTTTCAGATAGGAGCTTGAAACCTCTGCAGTCAGGTTTCCTGATATGCCGAACCTGATGGTGTGACTTTTAAGATAGTATGACTTTTAGGGGGGGTTCCCCCTTTAGCGAAAAGCAGGCAAATTTTCTCAGGCTCATAGCCTTCAATAGTTAACATTTAACTTAATGGTATTGGAAGGGTATACATAGCAGTTTGATGTAGTTTATAAAAACAAGACTGACCGAATTTTTATGTTTCTTATGAAATATTAATAATACGTTTACTAGGCTTAGGAAGAATAAATAGCAGTAAGACATGAATTTATATACTCTATTACAGTTAGAAAAGGACGAATTATTAACTATTCTAATTCATGATTTCAGGCACGTCAAAACCACGAAATATTAAAGTTAACTTCTCAATTAATAAACTTCAGGAAACAAACACCCACGAAAATCTTAAAAACCTAGGTCTGATTTCTATGTTTGAGATGAATAAAGTTCTTTAGCAATTGACATGTAAAAATATGTCATGAGATGAAATCGAATTAGCATGTATATTCGGACTAATGAGATGCGAGTCTCTTCTAGGTGTGAGAAAATAACGTCTAAATCACCGGCAGTTTCTCGTTTACATGTGATATCTATTTAATATTCTAATTTAAGGAAAATTGTTACTTGTCATTCGTGAAGATAAATATTCTGAGGTCTTAATAATAAATATAATTTTTATTAAATATAAACCAGTGTGTCTTGTTTAGGTGTTAATATATTCAGTTTCTTTAGTATATAATGTAGTTTCAATTTGGAACTTTAAACAGTTTGAATATTCATTCTATCGATATAACTTCAAGGATGTATGGCGTTTTTGATTGCGAATACATTGGCGTGAAGAAATCGGCGTTTGGAGTGATTTTTGAATGTGCGTTTCTACTGTTGACTACTGATCATCAAGAAGTCTCTTGTTACCACTGGTATATAAACTACAATATGTATGAGTACAATGAAGACAGGTGGCGCAATGCACTATGCTTTATAAACAAAATAGGTTTATATAATAGAATGATTCTTCCATCCTATAACAAAGGGAAGGATTTATCCTACGTACAAGAGGAAGTTAGAGAGATATGCTGTTTTTTTGGCGTAACAGCACTGTACAAAAAAGGGAATGTGCCCACTGATAAACTTTTAATTGACAACTGCAAATCAGATATACCATTATTCAACTTGGAAGATTTTAATTGTGAGATATTTCCGAGTAAGATACACAACCCAGAGGACGAGGTTCGATTTTTTTAGCAAATGGGTACCAATAGATATTCCTTCTCGGAATATGTGTGTGAGATTTCCTAGGAAGAAGAAGAACAGAAAAATCCGTGATATAGATTGGAATCACACTGAGTGGACGACAAACAATGATGAATTTTTACAATAGTCATCACACCCATGACTACCCAACGGTCTTTTTAAAGACCACCAAGTCTATAAACACTTCATAACCATGGTAATATGAATCTTTTAGGTTCAATATTTGAAGCTAGTTCCATCAGAAATCGGAGAGGTAAAGCTAGGTCAACTCACAATGTCATTCTATCGTCGTTAGCCATTTTCATAGACTGATGTTGTTTCAAATTTATAACAAATTACCTGAGCTAACAACCCCTTCGGGGTTACCTTAACTGTTAATCAGTTTAATCCTTTTTTTCTCCACCTTCATACAATCTAATCACTAATTAGAATCATTCACACTCCTATTATTCAAAAAATTAATTACTATCGTTCATAGTATCCAATTTGCGAAGTCCTTATCCCTTTTTGCAAAAATGTCAATCAAAACAATTCCTAAATACGCAATTTGACAATCTCTAGTTTTCGATTTAAAAAACACCAAAAAACAAAAAAGCAAAGTGTAATACTCACTCTCTTTGAAAAGGTGTATACGTCCCAGCAAATAGTACATAAATTCCTAGAACCGTACGCAAATAACACCGGAAGGAACATAAAGGCGGCAAAGTATAAGGCCATATGAGAGGATACTCACTCTCTTTGAAAAGGTGTATACGCCCCGGCAAATAGTATAGAAATTCCTAGGGCCGTACGCAAATAACACCGGAATTGCTATTGGGACATGCAAAGTATAACATTGATTACTACTTATATATATATATATATATATATATATATATATATATATATATATATATATATATATATATATATATATATATATATATATATATATAGTAACGTTGCTTGGTTGTTTACGCTGGATAAAACTTACCTCTATCCTTCAGAACTTATTTTTAGGAGCCAGCCCACTCATTTCGGTTACGTTTAGTTCCATTATCCATATTTGAAAGGAATCCTGAATCAAGGGAAATTTTATTAGGTAATTTTAGAAACTTATCAAGGCTTGTTTCCCTCTTTAAAAATTGACATTTAACCCCTTACCTTAGCACCTCGATAAATTATCGGCTTTTAAGGCTCGTAAAAAAGAATAGTAAAAATGTTACGTTCCACGTAAAACTTCAAAGAATGTTTAGCTTCTCCTTTGCTTAACATATCTAATTCTCTTCTTACTCTGTCCAAATTCAACGTTTATTCTTCAATTTGTGTATAAGCTGTTCAGTGGCCAAACCAATTGACTAAAAATTTTACTTAATAAATATCTGGTAGTTACGTATTATACCGACCACACTCAAGATGTAGACTTAGGCTAATCAAAATGAAATATACCACAGTCTGATGAAAATATAAGACTTCAGTATCAAAACTATGGAAACTACAGAAGAGAATTATGGAAAGCAGGCAGCCCAGAACGCATTATGTTAAATACCTAACCTAACCAACTCTATATTTTAAATATTTAATTAAAATATACCTTCAGAGTAGTTTATCCCACTCAGGCTAAGCTGATTATCTCCGAGTGCACACAGAGACACCGGTTTTAAATAGATCAAGAACAAATGTGTGGTCGGTATAATGCGTAAGTACCTTTTATTTTATCAAACAACTCCACATATATGTATATATTACAGGTATATACGTAGTATTATTTCTTTTGGGGGGATTATAAGAAAACTAATTTATTTTTGACAATTTGAATAAGAAGATCCCAGGAATTCGGATAGAGTAGGGGCGGGCGACCCCAAAGGACCGAAACCATGTATAAGGCTAACTTTTTAATTTTGATTAATTACAAATACGTACTTACAAAGTATAATATCGATTACCTACTCGGGAACTTCACAAAAACCATAAATAAAGAAATATTATGAGCGTTTCTTTCTGCCAGAGGATTTGTAGGTTATAATATGGTATTGAGGTGCTCCTTTTTGGCGGAACGAGAGGAGTGTTATTATTATGGGTTGTGCATAGTAGAAGCCACAATGAGGGTGAATCCATATTCTTCTCAACTGAAACACTTTGACTAACAGCCTTCGGCACAGGAATAGACTACAATGACTTTGGTAGTAGGAAATTGGTTTATTTGATGTTTAACTGTTGACTCCAAGGGGCATGCTGGCACTACAGGGTTAGTGGTGACCAGGTGACTTTGGATGATTGCTTTGAAAAACAAATGACTCTGTCAGTTTATATAAAACCCCCCCGGCGTCAGCTCAGGCGACTTATATTTCATAAGTTTTTCTTTGTAAAGTTGATTTGACAACTGCATCGCACATCTGACAACCATGTTCGGGGTGTAGTGTCCGGACCCGGAATTCTAGTTCAAACCTTTCTCTGGTCAATATATTTTATTATATATGCTATGTCTCTTGTGTTGTACATTAAGCGTCATTCACACCACATACGTAATATATTATGCTCAGTGGTTAAGTTGCGTTGAGTAGGTTCTTTCACATTAGGCAAAATCACAGAAAAAACTTCACAACAACCGTTTAAAATCATCGCAGTTGTGATTTAAGCAAAATATGCAAAAATGAAATCTGTGTTATGGAGGTGAAGACCCAAGCTCTGATCAAACGTGAAGTTCGTTTTAGAAATTTCTGTTGAGTCATTGATTGAATTTAATTTTTGAAGTTAATTTTGTTAAATGTTTAACAATTTTTACAAGTTTAACCAATTTTTTAAAAACTATTTCGACTTTTAAATAACATCATCAATTCGCAAAAATGTATGGAGGGGGGGGAATATATTTTTCAACATCTACAATGGAGTAGTTTTTTCAATGGATGTACCAAAATATATAGGCATATTTTATAAATCTCAACAGGGGGGGGGGAGAAATGTAGGTAGCAATCCTCCATTCTTTGATTGACGTTAATGCCTTAAGATATGGACAAAGTGCTCGAAAATCACATACGCAGCGTTAGGTCTTACATTAACCAAGTGTGAAGTGTTCTACGCCGAAACGTGAAAGAGCCTTTATCGTCTATAACGGATAGTTACACACATATCTTTTTGTTTGCCTCTACTTTTTATTTTGATCCCTGACTTAAATTTCGCTATAGTTTTTGCTAAAAACATGGTCTTATTATTTACTTTGTGTCTGTCTTTTTTCCATTGCCTTCGGGGATCCCCAGAGTTACATGAAAAAGTTCTGTTGCCGATGTTTTGTTGGTGTCTCCTTCACCCAGGAGCGTAGCTCCAGCATTTTTATTGGAGGACAAGAGGGGCCTACAACTGAAGAGTCAAGGGGCATGGGCTATATGATAATTTTTCCTTCAAATTATTGGGGGCAACTGCCCCACCCCCTAATTGACGCCACTGCCTTCACCAACCCCATCAAAAAGCATTAAATCTATGTAAGCCCCTATTTTCTATTAAATCCCTTTGAGATTTCAGCTAGAATATTATACAATAAAAACAACAAGTTAATCAGGAATTTTGTGAAGACAGTGTTTGAAAATAAAAGCTAAGCGAGTGTATCTGGGGAGCTTATTGTTAAATTAATTCCTCTTTAGCATCTGAGTTTCAAGTGCCAAGTAAAGGGAAAACGCCTGGTCCTGCAGGACGATCAAGAAGAGATAAGGGATTGTTTCGGCTAGGAGATTAATAGCCGTCTCCAACGGAACATAGTGATAAAACTAAAACTAATTCCAATGGAAAATCTAACTGACTGAAAACCCTTCAATTAACTAGCTTTGAACTAAAAAAATGATTGAGTTTCAGCCAGGGTTGCCACCCCTAGGGATTTATCATTATTTCTAGTGATTTTTTATGCGATCTCAATGAAAAATCACTAAATCAGCACATAAATCACTAGATTATCGAAGAAAATCACTAAAATGTAGTGATTTTTTACCCGGTGGGAACCGTGGTCTTAGCTGCATTACCTCATACGGAAGGGTGTCCACTTTTAGATGTCATGTATATCAGGTCGTGCTTGCCAACATGGTGGAAGTGTGTCAAACGTGGTAAAAACTGTGTGGCACACGTGGCGCTCTGAAATTCACACTAGGTGTGAAAAGTAGTCACCCCCTCAACTTAATAAGAGTTTAACTGAAAATTTTTATCATTATGTACTACAAATTTCGTGTTACTTACTCTTGATCAGTTTTAAATTGGATTGTAATGGTAGAATAGTTATGTGTCAGTCAGAATTTGTTGCTTTATTTGGATTGGACATTGATTTCCATCTTGCTTTTGATGACATCGATCACAATTATTGACTATGTAAATTACCATACTGATTATATGCCTCAGCTTATTTCTAACCGGCCAGAGAATTAGCTTCATAGTTGGTTGCTAATTTAATTTTATAAAGTGATACGGTATCTTAAAGGGTCACCCTATCTCATCCATCGTAAACGTTAGTTTGTATGGTCAAAGTATTTGAAATTGATTGGGTTGTCTTGTTATATCTTTTATATCTTGGATAGGAGATATGAATAATGACGGGAAACTAAAGGACGGTATCTAATTTCCCGGAGATCTTAAGGACACCCTAGACGGTCAATCATTTTGATCAAAGCTTCTGTCAATCAATTGATTAAAGCATGATTGACCGTCTAGGAACCTGTTTGACGCTTGAGTTAAGCATTTACGGTGATTGATAGAAAGTTTGAATGACTCAATCGGTTCCCAGACGGTCAATCATGCTTTAATCAATTAATTGACAGAAGCTTTTGATCAAAATTATTGACCATATATGGTGTCCTTTAGAAAACCATTTAACTTGTCCCGTTTTATGCCGGAGATAGAGCTACCTGTGGACTGTGGTATCACCTACTTTTATTGACAAGCTTGCCGACAGAAGTGACGCAAGTTTACACTGTCTTTTCTGTCATAACCTGTCATAACCAGACAGTGTCATTACACTGTCATTCTCGACATAACCAGTTAAAAATTAACGAAGTCGAAGAGTAACAAAAATACAAAATTTAACACCATACATATCCCTAGTGGGTTCCACGACCCCAAAAACAGGGAAAGGGTAAGAAAACTAAATAGATATATAAAGAAAAGTTAAATGAAAATATTTAGTAAATAATTTTGAATAAAAAAGACTAAAAAATATATTAGAAAGGGTAATAAAAAATATATTTGGGTATCCTTCTGGGCCATATCTAGATGGGAGGTACCCGATTTCCCCCCCCCCCGAAATCTTTGACTTGTACAGATACAAAAATACGTATAAAGTAAATTTTTGGCGTTGTGTTAGGTTTTTCGCACCCTGTCTCCTCCCGAACAAAATCCTGGATACGGCCCTGCTATCCACATTTATGACTGTTCTTAGTCCACGCATAGACGGATTTAAGTTAGAAAAAAATAGGATTTAGGCTTACTATATGAATTCAGTGATTGTCACTCCTTTTAGCAGAGATAAAAAATTATTTCAAAATTGATTGACAGTTACTAAGCACCCCAGGTATGCTTTCCAATTACTGAACATTAGTCACTAGCTGTAATCACATAACTTACTAGTTAAGGTACTTTGGATTATTTACCCGCTTGGTGTTCATGACAGATCAGACATTAGGATACCAGATATATTCGTCGTAATCAAATATAGTGCTGTAAAAACGAAGTTAAAGCTCATTCTAACGGTAATTTTAAGTTCTAATACCTCCTTGAGTATCAAAAAAGATTTTGGCCCAATTAACGTTCTATTTTTGGACGTTTTGTACTGCAGAACAACGATTCAGGTCATGCTTGGACGAAAATATGCCAAAAGCCATCGAAAACCCTTGTATAAAAACCTCTGACTTTCTGAGTGCATATAGTGTTTCACGCCGCGGTGAATGGCCATTTTTATCCCTACGCAGCGCAAATTACTGTGACAAGCCTATGGCTTTCTCATGTGTTGAATAAAATATATAAATTACATGACGTATTTTACAAAGCAGAAAATTGAAAGCTTTATTTGATCAAGTTGATTCATAGATGACAATATTACTTAGTTGGAGACTAGCTTCAAGTGCAATTGGATGCGCAAGTTTTCTTATTTTTATTGGGCCCTAGGGATGGCCTTCAGATCCAATTCGAGGGGAGAATATGTCACCTTAACCCCCTTAATTTGAAATAATTTGTTTAGATAGGGCATTGAAGTAGGTGCTCCTTTGATATCAGCTCCCCTTTTGTTGCGGAAAGATTATGAGTGTCAAAAAGAAGATGGCTTGTGTAGTCGTTGCACTGTTTGTAACATAGTAGGATGGGATAGAAATGAGGATTTACGCGGAAGCACCTCAGAGCACAGCTCCCTGAAATTCTAAATTTTCCCAATTTCTGGGCATTCTATTTTCAAATTATCAGAAAAAAAGTTTTTTTTTTGTGATTCGGCCCCTCCCCCGAAAAAGTTATTGTGTATGTCTCTGGATAGAAGGTGCATATTACCTCTCAATCCACTCTAAATTTAACCCTCAATTCTATTTTCAATCAATTAATCATTTTATTCATTCTAAAATACTATTACAAACATGAAACGTTCATTTGGCCCAAGAAACTTGGCTTGTTGTGTGCCAAGGAGAATATACACTAGAATGCAGTAAAAAAAAAAAAAAAACATTTAAAGAATAACAAGTAGTAAGAATAAAAACAGTGATAATCACAAACAAAAGAAAGTAGAGTAAAAAGAAATGGCCAATTTGATGAAAAAAAAAACGAAATAAAAAATGAGAAGTTTAAAAGTTAGGGAAGTTCATGAGAATAGTTTTAAAAGAAGAGAAGAGAGATATAGTCTACTCCAGAAGGCATTTTATGCCAAGTTTAAAATGTTCTGAAGAGGGAGGGGGTTTATTTGGACCCTAATATGGGTGAATTCCGTCTGCTTTCCCCTCTTTTCTGAAAAGACACTGCTTGAGCAGCCGTAGTATTTCTGTCCTTGTTAAGGTATATGAAACAAACGGTTTTGTGACTAGTCTTTACCTGAGACTTGCACCAAAAAGACAAGATGCTTATCCAATTGGATCTATTAGTCTCTATCTATTAACCAAGCCAGCATGGGCGTAGGGAAGGGGGGGGCAGCTGACCCCCCCTCCTAGACCTTCAAATTTACATTAGATCTGGCTGAAAAAGCAGATGGTTGGAAAAACAGTTGATAAAAGGCCCTCCATCACACTATCGACTGCCCCCCCCCCTTGACAATATGCTGCCTACGCCCATGCAGGCCAGAATTATGATATTACTTCGAATTATTAGTAGAGAAGGACATAAACCTGGTGAAAAAATAAGAAAACAGTTCTTTTTTCATAGATTTTCAACCAGTTTTCAAAATCTTTTTAATCTAAAAAAGCTTTTTACACTAAATTTCCAAAATTTAATTAGGAAAATGAACAGAACTGAATTTCAGCTATGGAATGAAAGAAAATTTGGTACTGGTGCATTATATGGGCACTGATCTATACTAACGAGAGACGAAACCCGCCGAAAAGGTTATTTGCAAGAGACCGCTATAGAAAAATGAAATGCAAAGCGTGGTTTTCATTGCGTTTACGATATTTAAACTGTTGGTTTTTGGGGTTTAGGGGGAAAAGGTACAAGGGTTAGGTTACGTATTTAATATATGCTATGCTTTACCCCCACTCCAACTCCCTAATGTGCAAATATATAGCCCAAATTTGTTTATAAACTATTATATATTAATCCTATTTTATTTTATTTCATTAGTATTAACCAAACTTGACTTCTTTTCGGTGGCCGCATAATGCCCCAGTACCGAAAAATTTTCGTCTTCTTTGATAGGATAACACCTTAACAGAGCTGGAATATAACATAGCCAAACCTGTAAAGAGAACATAAACTTAAATACATTTAATACTAATGCTGCTTTCGACAGTAGTTTTTTTTATAACTCTTAAGAGCTGCGTTCAATTACTAAACTTGGTTCACGTAAAATTTATCTGATTAAACAGTTTTTTTTTTCAAAAACGTGTTTTGGAAAACGTGAAAAACGTGTCATTTGTTGCTTCTGGTGTTCTTTGTCAGGTCCAGGGAAAACCGGAACTTGAAAATGACAGGGATTTAGATGCGATCTTGTATGGTTTCAACATTTGTCTTTTTCTCCCTCCATAATCTGTCACTTAGTTGGCATCTTGTATTATATCAGCTTAGAGAATTAGTCTGTTTTTCTGAAAAATAAACAAAAAACTTTTTCATATATATTTGTCTATGTACAGCTGTTGGAGCAGTCATCTGAGGCTATGGCGTTGTTGTAACTAAAAATTTGTTTCAATATTCATTGCATCAAAGTCAATTTGTATGTCAGTTTTCTTATATTAATTAAAAATAGTAAAAAAAATTGCGTTAAAGAAAAGTAAAGAGCCATATTAAAATTTAAAACGAGCAGAAATGAACTTATATATTGATTCAGATTTAAAACTAACCAAAATTAATCCAAAAGAATAATTGGAACCTAAAATGAAAAGAAATGACCACATGTAAGAGACGAATTAATTTTGCGAAGTTTGTCAAGTTGACAGAAGAAACTAGGCGGTGAGAGGTATCCATTTGATGACTGGAGACATGAAAAGCTTAACCCTCTAGAGGTCACAGCGTCATTTGCGCTTTGCTGAAAACGATTTGCGTTTTGATCAGTGGGTTTTATTTGTCATAACAACAGCAAAAGATCAGAATTAAGGTTTACAAATAAGAATTTCTGTTAATAAGATCGGACTATCTACCTCCCCCTCTAAAACCCTCTAAAACATTTGAGTGCTACATGCGCTTTACTGAAAACCATAGCAGATGCATTTAGAATATTGTGGTTTTATCGGTCAAAGCATCAACAACAACAAAAGGAAACGATAATAATAATTTAGATTGCAGACAAAAATTGGTACTTACGTGTTATGGCGACCACACTTAAGTTCTTGATCTGAGTAAAAACGGTTTCTCTGTCTGCATTCGGAGATAATTAGTTTAATCTCAGTGAGATAAATACTATGCAAGTATATTTTAATTAATATTTAATATATAGAGTTGGTTAGGTTAGATATTTAATGTAATGCGTTCTGAGCCTTCTGCTGTCCTTTATTCTCTGTTGTATTTTCCATAATTTTATTTAAAAAGTATAATATTTTCATCAGATTTTGGTATATTTCATTAGGATCACTGTATAAAGATAATATAAATATAATATAGATAATATAAAATCTATTATTTATATACTGTGATTAGGAATAACCTAGCTTCACTTCTTTGTCGCTATAACACGTAAGTACAAAAGATTCTTTGGAAATAGTTGTATTTTAAGTTTGTGACTATTAGTTTGTTGTTAATGTTTGTGATTTTGATTTATTGTGTTTTTACATTGCACATTATGATTTATTGTTTTAGATTTGCGACTTTCGATAAAATTCTACTATTTTAAAAGGACAATTTTCGTGAATATTTTTTCTCTGGATTCCATTTCATTCAATGATATAGAAAATATCCCTTTATAAAGTTTTTGAAATAAGCAGTGGTAATTTTGAAAGCAATCTGTTTACTTTGTTGAAGCATTATTTTGGATTGACGACCCAGAAAATGATCTAACAAATCTTCTACAAATTTGAAAATTTACTGCGTGTCGGACTAATGAAACTGTATTGATTTCTTAAAATAAAATGTTATTAGGCAAGGAAATTTGCGACAATTCTCCAATAACTGGGACTGGGACCCCGCGTTTTGGCCGTGGCAATCAAGGCTAGAATCCTCTGTGTGAAATGTGTTTTTGTCCTGTAGTTGCACAGTGGAATCTATCTCAGCTTGATAATGCGCTCTGAGTTTGAACTCAGCTGCAGTAACACACTGTAGGGCTTTGAAATTTGATTCCGATGAAGAGATTATCAGTGAAAGTGGAAGTATCAGCTAGTCTTATTACAAGTCTTCGCTGATTAGGTGAGGAATTGTAAAACCCTGTCATGGGTATTCGAGAGATGCGCACAGAGGATTGTTTTGGGGGTTGTAGGAGAGGCTAATATCAAAGAAGATAATTCTATTAGATTATGGAGATAAGAAGTGCCCTGAAACTTTGGCAAATTTGAGATTTTGGTTTGAGAGCTCCTCCCTAGCTCCTCTTTTAAGTTCATCCCTATTATTTGACGATGGCGATTCTGTTTTATGTTTTTTTTATAATTATTAATTGATGGTCGTTTTCGACGGATTCCAGGCTTATCATTTTGTATAGAATGAACTAAAAAAAAGAAAATATAACAGGAATTTATCTAACAACAAAAGTACGAAGAACAAAAGGGAAATCTTTTTGTAAGACAGTGGAGATAATTTGAATGAATATTTTCGACCCTATGTCCAAGGGCCGTCCTCAGCAAGACAAAAATATATGAAAGAAAAAAGACTCACAACAACATACGACCTACAAAACCAATAAATTGAAAATTTCAAAGCGGTCCCAGCATGCTTACTTCAGCGAAGTTGAACCAGAACTTATAAGAAGTGAGGTAAAACAAGACGATTCACTAAGATGAAAGAAAAATAATTTAAAAACGCGTTCTAATTGCTAATCCAGCCTTTTTGGAAGCTAACCTCAAAGGTCTTTTTGTGACCGGTTCTGTGTTAATGTCTATTGGTTTTTTTAAATATTTTGTAAGATCATTTTTAATTAAGTTTGTGTAAAGAGCATTTAGTGTATATTCCCCCAAGTCCCGATTTAAGGAAATATTATTATTAATCTTAAGTTTGATTTCAATTGATTCTCGGACTACCTGCTTTATGCCTAGGTCATTGCTAATAAGGGCGGATTCATCAAAAAGTATATTGTGGTTAGGATTTTCAAAAATATGGCTGCCTAATGCAGAATCAGATGAAAGAGTGGAAATTTATCTATTTAAGGAAGAATAACCTCTATCTCTTTAGGGAAATTAAACCATGACCAGTGAATTAAAATTTTTTTTTTTTTTAAATTATTGAATTATTGAATTAAAATTGTAAATTAAAATTTTTACCAAGGAAGTTTAAACAAAACAAAAACAAATCGCCGAAGTATTTTCGGAATATATATTAAATATAAAATATTTCGAAATTTATTCGAAAAAATTTCAAGGTTCTTTCTTCGTGATTATCAAATGCCGTACTGTTGGATCTAGATAGCCTACAAGTTGTTTTTATGAATAATTTTTGGATTAGACAGTTTTTCCAGAAAAGTATTTTTACAGTCTTACTGCTGGCCGTAAGTTTTTTACTAGTTCGCAGTGTAACACCCATGATTCCCACTGTTGTTACTGCTACAACCATGGCTGTATACCGCAGTGGGGGGAGGGGTATTCAGTTTGAACCCCCTCTCAAAATTTTGTTCGTACCGCACAAAAGTAGCAAAAATGAATGTATGACATGTCCACATGAATTATTTTTTGGAATCCCCCGAGCAAAAATTCAGGATACGACCCTGGCTATATTGCTAGTTATTTTAGACTAAATTAAACCATATTATAGTTCAGATTTTCGTTGCTTCCGATATTCCTTAGTACGTCCAGGCAAAAACCGGAACTTGAAGGTGTCAGGGACCTAGAAATGTTCTTGTAGGGTTTCAACATTAGTCCTTTTTTCTTCTACGATTCGTCAGTTAGTTGACAGTTATAATCTGGTATTTTGTCAGCTGAAAGAATCGCTTTTTTACGAAAAAAATCGCTGTCAATATAAATCACTGTCGGTTTCGTCCACCTAATTCGATAAAGGCAAGAGTCCATGAATCGCTACTTTGGAAATGGCGTTAAAAATGAAGGTTCTAGAGACAACTAAAAAGAAAACAGATATTATAGAGAGACAGGAGGAAGGGTGGGATTGGGCAGGGAGTTAAGGGGGCTGTGGTATGACGTGATATAGAAAGTATATTGCTGAAGGAGTTTGGTTTGTCGTTTGGTTGTTTTGTTAATCTTTTTTATTTTGATTTTTTTTATCATTGTATTAGAGTTGAAGAAATTGGCAAGTATCTTCGGCTGCTCACTAGCAAAAAGGTCAGATTTTTGCAAGTGTAGTGTTTGCAAATGGTAAAAAATGTGTCTTTGTTTGTGAATAAAGACATTTTAAATGTTTAATCTCATGGTAAAAAATGACCTTCAGTTCCATTGTTTTACATCTATAACTTATTTTTCTAAGCCAATCACGTGATTTCGTAGTTCTGGAGAGACAAGATTGATCCATTTATTGGTGCGCGCGTTCTGAGAAATAAACAGTAGAAATTGCATTTAAAAACTAGAACCAACGAAAAGAGATTAAAACCAAAAGTAAATTATTTTTTTTTTATATCGAGATTTAGACAGGTATAGATATATCATAATATCACTGGAAATAAGAAAGGGGTGGAGATATTAGCTTCCTAACATCTTCCCAGAGTATATTTTTTTTATTCCCGAGAGTTAAAATGACTAACTGTTTTAGAAGATAGCGAGAAACCCCTAAACTAGAACTTTACCAAAATTAGAGAAATTTAGGAATCAATTTTCCTGACCTCCAATGCAGTTATGCAATTTTTGGTAGTAGTGGATGTAATATAAAAAAAGCTAAAAATATACTGCACCAAATAGTTGAAAAATGCGTATGGTTGGCTCATTTGAAGATGCATTTGTTTTTGGGAATAAAAAGTTGTTACTGTTTGAATTTTCACGGACGAAATCATTATAAAATATAGCTTTTAAGTCTTTTCTATTGATTTTTGTGGTTCAACCTTGTAAGAATGACGAAAATTATTATTATTATTATTTATTTCTAACCCACACTGTACAGAGGTAGGCCTACAATACGTGATACTATAAATGTAATACAATAAATGTGACACTAACGTCAAATCTTCAATGTCCTTGGTGCTTCAAGCCAGTCAGAAGTAGTCCCCGAAGCTGCGCCACGCCGACATGACGGCGGCGAATGTGTGATTTAGTATCGGCGGCGGCGTGCCGCCATGCGCGCCGAATTTTGTTTGGCGGCACGCCGCCGATTTCTGACCGGCGGCGCGCTACAGCGCGCCGATTTTTCTGATTCAAAATAATAATAAAAATTCTACTTCACCAAGCACGTTTAACCTCAACTTGATTTTAGTAAGGATTTTTAAATGGTTTGCTAAAAACATTCAAGAACAATATGACAAAACAGGAATTTGTTGGGCCGTGCTGAAAGTGTTTATGTTCGCCGTCGATCAGACCAAGTAGAATTCTCATTTTTAGCCACTAGACCCTGGGAAACGTGTGTTGTTTTTATGTTTAACATCGTATTGTTCCTATAAAATCCCGTGTTTAGTCATTTTCTTCTTGTTAATGATTTGGGCTAATCTGGGTAAAACTTTCAAAGTTTAAAGGTAAAAAATTTCCTGTTCATCAAATACATACGAAAAGGAAGTGAAAAAACAACAACAAATAACAACATAAAAAAAAACACTGTATACAAGTCAGATACCATTGCTTAACAACACCAAAATTTTTAGATCAGCGGTTACATCACTTCAGTTACAATTGATGTAACAAAAGTGAGTTAGTTCACTCTGCCTGGAGCCATTGATCTTTTTGCAGTCACTATCAGTCCTGTCGTGCTAAAATGTCGTTTAGCTGGGGCACTTGTGGCTAGTACAGCCAGAACTTGACGACCGTAAACTGCCACTCGCGGGATCTGATACTAGCATTGGACCTTGGGGTCCCACAGAATGCCGCAAATGAGCTTCTTCTTTGTATCTGCTGAAATAAGATGTTTTTATAAGGGTGAACACATCTGCACCTTTACCATAGGGCTCCTGCGCCCTACACTACAGGGGAAACTAAACTGCACCTTTACCCTCTTTTCTTATCAACATGGAATAACCCTACAAAATTCTTTTCTGAAAGAAGTGGTCGAGTTATGAAGTTTCGAGTCAAATTATAAGGGTGCTTCAACTTCAGTGTGCTCTGCACACTGTGCAAAAAAAAAAAATGTAATTCATTTCTATAGATATATTTATATACTGGCTCTAGCTCTTTTCCAGATTAACTATTAAAAAAAACTTTTTACAAAAAATAAGTTTTTCAAAGAAAAGTAAAGAACTCCATTAAACAAAAAATGAGCAAAAATAAAATCAAATAATCTACCAAGCGTGAAGTTACCACAAATCAGCATCGATAAATAGATGAAACCCCAACGAATAGCAATTACAATAAATAACCGATTCAAACTCAAAACAAGCAGAAATTAAAATAAGTTGGGCTCAAAACCCCTATGTCTTCCCAAGGCCAGAACATAATTTGCACTTAAATGAAAAAAATACAAGTTTTTTCACTTTCATAACTTTAATAAATCAAATAATATTAACATTTTGATTATTCAATATCAGTATATGTTTATTAAACTGACAAGGAACATTAATTTGTATTTTTTCAGTTAAGTGCGCACTATGTTCTGGCCTGGGGAAGGTATAGGGGGTAACAACATGGGCCCTTTTAAAAATCTGGACACAAAAAGTAGTGTTTAATTTGTTTCATACCTCCCCTAGTTGACCGGAATTGGAAAACTTGATACCATTCGCAAAAATATCTGTTTACTTTCTTGGATAAACTTACGCTATTTTGATTTGGTTAAATTTTAAGAGCAGAAGTAGCCCCGAAAGTTTGAACATAATACCCTCAGTTGTTCTTGGGACACTGCTGAGATTAGCATTGACACAGTGCATTTTAATTTAATCTTAAGGCAACATTTAGTTTTTAAACATAAAGGCAAATGGGAGGGTGGGCGTGGGGGGGGATTAGTTTCCCTCCAATCACTTCCGACTATTAAAAAGGGCACTAGTCCTTTCAATTTCCAATTGAATGATTCCCTTTTGAAGCTTCTACAACATCGTTTTCTATAAAAACCTTACAACCCTTGCCCCGAGGGCTATGGGGATGGAGGGGCTGTCATCCTTAAAGACCTTATTTCCAAAACTTTCAACTACTTTGAATAAAATGGCTATCAAAAAAAATTGATTGGATGTGTTTGGGGAAAACGTTGGTGTGAGAGGGGGGTTAGTTGCCCTCAAATCACTTTCGAGACTATTAAAAAGGGCACTAGCCCTTTGAATTCACAATCAAATGAGCCCTTTTTCAATTTTCTACGACAAAGATTTCAATAAAAACTTATATACACCCAGGGTATAACTTATCACCCTTGCCCTGAAGACTGTGGGGGGGGGGAGTGTCCAGCTCAAAGCTATAATTTCCTGAACTTGCGTGGAACAAAATGACTATCTCAAAATTTTGATTTTGTTGCCTTCCAATCACTTTCGACTATTAAAAAGGGCACTAGCCTTTTCAATTTCCAATTGAACGAGCCCCTTTTAAATTTTCTACGACAACGCGTTCTATAAAAACCTTATATGCCTCCAGGGAATAACTTAAAACCCTTGCCCTGAAGGCCGTGGGGGAGTGTCCTCCTCAAAAATATAATTTCTATCTGGAAATCAACTACGCTGAACAAAATGGCTATCTCAAAATTTTTATTGGATGTGTTTCGGGAAATGGGGGGGGGGGGTGGAAGGGGTGTTAGTTGCCTTCCAATCACTTTCGACTATTAAAAAGGGCACAAGCCTCTCCGATTTCCAATTGAATGAGCCCTTTTCGAATATTCTATGACAACGTCTTCGATACGAAGTGCCCTGGTCTAAAGGAAAAAAAATAATACATTATGCCAACATCGTTTTTATATGCCCCCAGGGCACAACTTAAAACCCTTGCCCTTTGGGTTGGGGGGGAGTGACCTCAAAAACATATTTTCTATCTGGAAACAAAATGACTATCTAAAAATTTTGATTGGATGTGTTTCGAGAAATGGTGGGTGTGGATGGGGTGTTAGTAGCCTTCCAATCACTTTTGACTATTAAAAACGGCACAAGCCACTCCAATTTCCAATTGAATTAGCCCTTTTCGAAGTTTCTGCGACAACTTCTTCGATACGAAGTGCCCTGGACTAAAGGAAAAAAAAATAATACCTTGTGCCAACATCGTTCTTTATGCCCCCAAGGCATAACTTAAAATCCTTGTCCTGGGGGTTGGGGGGGGGGAGAAACCTCCTTAAAAACATATTTTCTATCTGGAAATCAATTACGCTGAACAAAATGTTTATCTTAAAATTTTGATTGGACGTGTTTGGGGAAATGGTGGGCGTTGAAGGGGTGTTAGTAGCCTTCCAATCACTTACGACTATTAAAATGGGCACTAGCCACTCCAATCTCCAGTCGACTGACACCTTTTAGAATTTTCTAGGACAATTCCTTCGAGACGACATGCTCTGGTATCGAAAAAAATACATTTTGCCAACATAGTTCTTTATTTAGGCAGCGCTATTGTGTTGCATGTGTTAATATCCTTAATTGCCTAATGCTCTTTTACCTACCTCTTTTCATCCGAAAAGTCAGAAAGAAAAATGAACCGAATTTCAAAGTGGAAGGTAGAATCTTTGTTTTAAGAAAAATTTCAATTTTCTTCTTCCTACGAACCGATATACATGGCGAACCCAAGATGACAGTATTTATCTTTAAGAAACAGATTAGCTAGGATGACGGTTGAAGCCCGGAGGTCGATATCGATAAGAAAAAAAAAGAGAGAGAAAAAAAAAAAAAAAAAACGGCGGCGTTTTAGTGACGCCGCCGCCGATAGAATCAGCAGCGGCGTCAGCGCGCTGATGCAAGCTCGTCGGCGCGCCACCGTTTTTTTTTCGGCGGCGCGCCACCGACTTTTCGGCGCGGCTCCGGGGTCTAGTCAGAAGAGTGAAAAATAAAATTTTGTCTGATTGGCTCGCCTTTGTTGAAATTTTAAACCTAAAAAAAAAAGAAAAAATCTTACAATTAGTCGCTCTATTTTTCTGTAGCATAGCTGAGGCAGAACTACTGCTCCAACAGATGAATTGTCTCCCTGCATATAGCCTACAGCCCAACAGCTTAATGCTGAAAGATAGGATTTCGAGTATGGCTTTTGAATTGAAGGTTTAGAGTGGGTTCTTATAAGATTAAATTTAAAAAAAAAGTTTTTTCGACTGAAAGTAAGGAGCAGCATTAAAGCTAAAAAAGAACAGAAATATTTCGTATATGAGGGGGGTTGCCCCCTCCTCAATACCTCGCTTGTTACGCTAGTTTTTTTCAAAGAACTTTAAAAAAAGCTTATTATTCTAATTAAACCGCCCTTGTGTTTCAGGACAACATGAAACCCAAGGAGAACATTCCAAAAAAATATCGAAGTGACTTCACTGAGACGGATCAAGATGGTGAATGTCACTAATGATACATGAATAACATATATACTAGTTCGTACCCTTGTCGTCAAGATTTGGGCTCTAAACAGTGTTACCAACACCTCAAAACAAAATGTACCACAAATTGCATGAAAAATGTACCAAAGACAAAAAATGTACCATATCCCAAATTTTTTTCAGCGTATCGTCGGTGCAATTTTGCATAAGACATTTTCATTCACTTTTTTTCTCCATTCCTTTGTTTTTCTTTCTCTTCTAATACAGTACATTACTCCTGACAGTACTTGAAGGAATTTTTCGGAGTAACATATTCTACAGCAGAAACATTTTACTACAGGCCAACAAAAGTCGTTGTTTTTTGGCCATTTACGACCATTTATAAACTTGGCAAACTTTTCAAACTCAAAACGAGCATAAATTAACATGAGTAGAGCTCAAAACCCCTATGCATTCCCAAGGCCAGAACATAACTTGCACTTAACTGAAAAAATATTAATGTTTTTACTTTTATAACTTTAATAAATCAAATAATATTAACATTTTGATTACTAAATATCAGTATATGTATATTAAACTGACAATGCCCATTCATTTGCATTCAATTTGCATTGAATGCAATGCAAATTCAAAAATTCAATTACATTCAATTGCAAATTCAATGCATTGAATTGCATTCAAATGTCGATTCAAATTTTTCCACGTTTTACGCTTCGCGTAACACGCGGATCGTCGGTGACGTAAAATACTATCTATGAAAATTTTGCATAAGACATTTTCATTCACTTTCTTTCTCCCTTCCTTTGTTTTTCTCTCTCTTCTAACACAGTACATTACTCTTGACAGTACTTAAAGAAATTGTTCGGAGTAACATATATTACAACAGAAACATTTTACCACAGACCAACAAAAAACGTTGTTTTTCGACCATTTATAAACTTGGCAAATTTTAGCAAACTTTTTCAAACTCAAAACGAGCAGAAATTAACAAGAGTAGGGCTTAAAACCCCTATGCCTTCCAAAGACCAGATCATAACTTGCACTTTACTGAGAAAATATAAACGTTTTTACTTTTATAACTTTAATAAATCAAATAATATTAACATTTTGATTACTAAATATCAGTATATGTATATTAAATTGACAATGCACATTCATTTGTAATTTTTTTTAGTAAAGTGTAAATTATTTTCTGACTTGATCGGTAAGACCTAATAGTTGATACACAGAAAGATGTTTTTGTCGATCTTTGGACGCCGGAAGCGAAGTGTCTGTTTACGAAAAAAAGGAAAATAGGTGACTGCTTGTCTGTCTCTCATCTTGACTATGCTGAACAGATCAGTACCATAATTTTGAAAAAATGAATTGTACCATAACCATAAAAATGAATTCAATGCTGAATTGTACCATAATTTTGTAAAATGTACCATATTTTGTGGGATTGTACTAAATTGTACCGATAGGGGTGAAATATACCAAAATGGTACAATTGTACCACGTTTGACATCACTGGCACTAAATATATATTAGTGTGCTCGACGATGGCCGACCTAGACGAGTGGAAAGCGCTGTGGACGAGTGGTTAGCCTTAAAATCCCGAGGTCAGGGATTCGAGTCCTGGTTTTGCTGGTTATTTGCTTTGAGACGGGGGTCAATGGTGTGACTGAATTTGTAAGCTCTGCTGGAGTATACCCTGCTCTAAATGGGTGCCTGGAGAAATCTGGGAGAAAAACATGGGAAGCGTTGGAAACTTGCCCCCAACCACACATTGCACTATTGGCCGAAGGCATCGAGTCAGGAGACTGGTACCTGCGCAACGCAGACCATCGGTCCGCATGCGAAAAAGTTTGTTTTTTTAGAAGTAAGACGAGGGGAAGTACCAATAGTTCTGAACAATATAGACCAATAAGAATCGGTTTGAACAGTTTTGTTTCTCGGGGCTGTAAACGGTTGAACCATCTTCTGGAAGATGTTGCATGCTCGGGAAGTTATGGACAATTTAAGACCTCAATACACAGTAGTGATTATTACCAGTATGGATACGATGATCCAAGGTTCAGTTTTGAAACATGGACATAATATGTTGTGTTGGTTTTTATTTATATTATATATTCTAAATGATTTATTACGTATGTATTTTTCTTTATGAGCGACAAGCGAAAGCTTTCTGCGTTTTGGTAATAATAAATAAATAATCTGGATTAGTTGTTTGAGTTAGTAAGTTTATTATTCATAAAAAGTTGGATCATATGAAATAAAAAATTTAACATTCCCTTAAAAGTCTAAATAACCTGTAACATAAGGAGCATTTAGTTGATAATTAAATTATTTCTGTCTTTTTTTTAAGTTGATGTGCATAAGTTTTGGTATATTAATTGTAATAAAACTATTAACTCCTATGTTAAACGCACTCTTTTATATAGTGCTAGTTTGGTTAATGCTAATGAAATAAAATAAAATGTGATGAATATATAAGTTTAGAAACATATTTGGGCTATATATTTGTACATTAGGGGGGGGGGTAAAGCATAATATATATTATTACGTAACCTAACCTAACTTAGGTACGTCCCCCTCTTAACCCCAAAAAACAACAGTTTAAATATCGTATGCGCAATGAAAACCAAGCTATACATTGTATTACCCTTTAGCGGTGTCTTGAATTAAACCTGTTTTCGTGACTGGTTTCCAGTGCAGTAGGCTATATAAAAGAGTGTGTTTAACATAGGAGTATCTAAAACTCTCATTCGTAGCCTGTAACTTACGGAATATACATTTTTTCGTAGTATCCACAACAAAAGTGAGGGAAGAAATTAGGAAGGAAAAAAGAAAAGGGGAAAAGAAAAAAGGAAAATAAAAGTCGTGGTATCATCACCAGGCTATTTGATGACTTAATGTCACCTAACAAAACAAAAAAAAAGAACGTCATTTAACCACATTAAAAAAAAAACTTTTAACATTTAAAAGTCACCTAACAACAAAATGCCAAAGACACTAATCAGGATGACAACTCAACAAGGAGTAAACAGGATCGAAACTGCCGCGGAGACATCCACTTCGAAAAAAAACAACAACACGGAATTACAATAGCAAGGCTACAACAACATGAAGAGAATTAAACAAAAACAAAAAGCTGTCACCTTACAATTACAAAACAAATAGTGCTTAAAAACAACCAGTATGTCAAGCGACTTTTACACTCATTAATTAAAAAAGCTTTCCACAAAATAAGTTTTTCAAAGAAAATTAAAGAACTCCATTAAACAAAAAATGAGCAAAAATAAAATATAATAATCTACCAAGCGTGAAAATACCGCAAATCAACATCGATAAATAAATGAAACGAACAGAAATTACAATAAATAACCGAGTCAAACTAAAAAAGAGCAGAAATTAACATAAGTTGGCTCAAAACCCCTATGCCTTCCCAAGGCCAGAACATAATTTGCACTTTACTGAAAAAAATATAAATGTTCTTACTTTTATAACTTTAATAAATCAAATAATATTAACATTTTGATTATTAAATATCAGTATATGTATATTAAACTGACAATGCACATTCATTTGTATTTTTTTCAGTTGAAATCTACGTTGTAGGTATATTTTTATTGAATATTTAATATATAAAGATGATATTTTGATGGGTTAGGTTAGCTATTTAATATAATGCGTTCCGGGCAGCCCCCCTTCCATAATTTTTTTTTGTCGTTTCCATAATTTTGTTACTAAACCATTATATTTTCATCATTTTTCTTGTATATTTCTGTATGATTGACCTAACTTCACTTCTTGAGTGGGTAATACCTAACAAGGAAGTACCGAGAATTCCCCTAAACATTTTCTGGCCCATCATTTATTTCTGAAATCGATAGCTGCCAAAACTATATTTTTGAAATCGATAGCTCCTAAGATAATCCATTACCGGTACTTAAAGGAAAATGGATATTTTATCTAATTTGCAAGAATAACAATTACAAAAAATAGTGCCGAAAAACAACCAGAAGGACCAGCGACTTCACACGTTTATATATTTGCATTTAATTGTGTTAGTTTGCGTGGTTGTTGCCGAATTAAGATGTTTTAAGTTCTTATGTAGTTTTGAATTTGAAATAGTGTTAATAATTTTTCAGAGGACAATTTCCCTTAACATTTTCTGCTCCATAATTTATTCCTGAATCGACAACTGCCAAGAGTATGTCTGGTAAAGCTCTAGAATAGCGGCTCTCCAGAAGGAGACATGCTAGAACAAAAAGAGAGATATTCTAGAACAAAAAGAGAGACATTCTAGGTACTTGTATGATATACGCCCTACCGAATGTTCTTCTAATATGTTTCTCTGACGCTCAATCCTAATAAAATTTATCAAAGTAAGATAAAAATATAATACTTCAGAAACAAATTTGGGCAATATATTTGCATATTAAGGGGTGGGGGTAAATTATAGCGGGTCTGCATGACTAATGTGTTATGTACAACTATTCTGTATATTATGTTGTAAGAATCGTTTTCTAACTTGATACTGTCCAAATACTTTATCCCCCCCCCCCTAATGTGCAAATGTAAAGCCCAAATTATATGTTTTTCATTTATTCTGTCACTTCTCTTTGTCTTGTCTCACGCTAAGTTGAAAAAAACTAACAAAAAAAACCGGTTCTATAATGCGTCAATGAATGAACAGCTTGAGCAGTAGGGTGTTTATCATACGAGTACCCATTTTTATATTGCTAATTCTTGTGGTTTTGTTTGTGTTTTTAACAATCCATCTCCATCCCTGCCCCTAATGGTCTCATATAGCCTATATAAAAACTAACAAAAAAGATAAAATTCTTTCTTTATAACATGCAAAAAGTATCAACGAGTCTTGTTTTCTTGTTTTTTCGCCATATTTATGTTTTTTAATCAATTTTCATCAGTTACCTATATGAGACCATTAGGAGCAGGGCTGGGGACGAATTTGTTAAAAAATTCAACAAAACCATAAAAATGAACATTAAATTAGCAATCTAAATATATCTCTCTGTTCGTTCTAGCATTTTTCCTTCTTTAGAGCTGCTACTATGAGCCTTTACGGTATGCTTTTGCAATCGAAAGCTCCCGAGACATGGCAGCACTGGTGCTTAAAAGAAAAATGAATATTTTATGTAATTGCTAGGAAAAAATCATTTAATTTGTTAAAGATGCTAGTACACTATTGGATGACCGAAGGAAAAGTAGTTAGGAGCCTTCAACTACAGCGTTTCCTCCTTCAACTTATCTGCGATTTTTACCCAAGTTGATGTCAATACATCTGTGGTTATAGTAATTTTCTGTCTGAATATTGATAGGGTTTTTAAAAAATCGCTCTACTCGATCCTATATATGTATATATATATATATATATATATATATATATATATATATATATATATATATATATATATATATATATATATATATATATATATATATATATATATATATATATATATATATATATATATATATATATATATATATATATATATATATATATATATATATATCAGTTACAACTTCATCATGAACTTTACCCATACCTTCCAATGAAAAGCGGGGGGGGGGGAGTATTTCATGGTGTAAAACCGATTGACCCCACCCCCCGGAGAAATAAAAAAAGAATCCAGCATCAGCAACTTCCCTGAAGCTGTTACCCATGCTCGTTGCAGTCTTGGTTTTAGATCTGTGTGGGTGGTGGAAAAAAAAAAAAAATAAGTAGGTCCAGAGATTGAGAGAAGCTTTGTGGCTTATGTCCCTTTTGAATTTTGCAACAAGCTTACAGCTGTAACTGTCAACAAAAGGACAGGATACTCACACAAATGGTTTCAGTAGTTTCAGATCTGAGCCAGAAATACGATGCTACTTGACTTTTTCCTAGAGAATGACTCAAACCTGCCTAAAATTAAGACTATGAAATCTATTTAAAAATTAAGACTATTAAAAATCTTTCAACGATTTTTGACTAATTTTGACCTATTTTTCAATTGAATATCAAAGTGAAGCGAATAGAAAAGCGAATTGCGGAACTGTTATTTGGTAAATGAAAACGCCAAATCTTGGCTATTGGATTTTTATTTTGTATTTAAGTTTTGTATTTTGTATTGTTTTGTTTTGTTTTGTATGTTTTGAATTTAATGTTTTGTATTTTGTTTTGTATTTTTGTTTTGTATTTTGTTTTGTATTTTGTATTGTTTTGTTTTGTTTTCTATGTTTTGTATTTAATGTTTTGTATTTTGTTTTGTATTTTTGTTTTGTATTTTGTTTTGTATTTTGTTTTGTATTTTGTATTGTTTTGTTTTGTATGTTTTGTATTTAATGTTTTGTATTTTGTTTTGTATTTTTGTTTTGTATTTTGTTTTGTAATTTTGTTTTGTATTTAAAAAAACAAAATTTTTATTTTGTATTTAAGCCTTAAGATTGTAGAATTCAAAAAATAATATACCAAAACTTGTAGAGTATTTAGTCTCCTTCAAAACTTATATAACATACCAAAGTATAAACACTTTAAGGTTAGAAACATAAACCTTTAAGGTTTAATGTTGTTTAGAAAGTTAGCTTCAAATTATTCCACAGTACTTCTAATTGTAAATAAAGTTGAGACGTTTTGGGTGAGATCAAAGGCTTTCAGTCATTGAAACGAAAAGGGAATTCAAAACTAGTTTTGATGACTTTTCTTATCGAACTAATCTTGTCATTCCGACCTATAGGATTATTACCGTTAAACAGGCTAATAGTTCATTTTATTTTAGGCAAGAACTATTTCCTTGTCAACGAAGCCTCCTGCAGTTCAACCAATCCCACCAGTTATCCCACCTCGGTAAGTTTTCAGACTTTTTTTATAACGGCAATTTATTTAGAGGTTGTCAACTTAAAAAAAAACAACAACTTGGAATTATAGGACAGCAATCTACTAAAAGGTCAAATAACCTGTACGTAGTGGCTCAATTAATTAAATAATTCACATAGTCAACAACATATAAATTAATATATAAAAACAACCTCACAAGGGACCCGCTCTCACTCTGTGTTTCGACCAAGGAGAAACTTTTGACCTGTGATATAATGATAAAATTGCGTTTAAAAGCATTTAATTTCTATTTATTTGAAGTTTTACGGGTTTTTGCTAGGTTGAAGGTAAACTTACAGTTGTCGTCTATTTTCTTGTAATGAAGGAGGAGGAAGACATTTTAACCTCTTCTTGCTACACTGTCTGGTGGATTCAAAACTAGTAACCCTTGAGAGAGTTTAAGGTTGCATTTTTCTTGTTACTATTTACATTCTAGGGTTTTTATATCACTCAATTTTTTCTTAGTGTAATTGATTAAAATGAAATTCTCAATGGAAAGGTAAGAGCTATATTAAAACCCAAAACGAACAGAAATCAAGTTACTTTAAACAAACAGAGATTAATATCAATCAATAAACAAAATTCAAAACAACCAGAAATTAAAATGAAAAATAACATAAACAGTAAGAAACCACAGTTTATCGGCTAAGCTACTCCACAACGATATGTTGGGTTCCGAACTCAATTCGCTGAGAGATAGTGTATCAAGATTTTGAGTTTTCATCAATTTCATCTTTCTTTTTTTCTAACATCCAAGTTACATGCTTTATCGACCTCCAAAGAGGCCGTACCCAAATGTCAAGGTATATACAGGCGCGATTGTTAGCTACGTTGGGAATTCAGCACATTTTTACAAGAGTAAGCTCCAACTTACCATTTTAGGAGAAAATTTTATTTAGAAGAAAGGGACAATTTTTTAGAAATTGTAATTTTAAGACAGGGAAACAAATTAAAATAAACCAAACAAAAACCTGGGTATTTTAACAAGTTGTTTAATAGAATATACAAAACAAGTTTGATAAACCTCTCACTTTTAATCAGCAATTTCAGGTACAAGATTAAAAAAAAATAATGGAGCTCTCGAGTATATAAGAACGTACATAAGAGAAGAACCTCGTCGGACCAAGTCCCTCCCCGAAGTGAAATCTCACAGTGTATCCCGTCCCCTGCAATTTCTTATAATGTAGGCATTTTTCATTTTTTTTGCGTTTTTCTATTATTATTATACACCGCTTCTTCTGTCTAAGGGAGCTGGAAACATTAGAAATATTTTCTGTCATCCAAGTTTATTTTTGTTTTTTCAGCTCCGTTTATTTTTCTACTTCTGTATGGGTCTTGTTGGTTGAAAGGTTTCAAGGTTGTTTTTGCGCTCCGCAGACTAACTGTTTAGTTTTTGGTTTGATTTTAGTTTATTTTATTACCCTAAATATTTCTGTCCCCTGAAAATGTATTTTTCTTTTCTACATCAATTAAAAAAAGTTCCTTCTAAAAGTAAAGAACGAAATTAAAACTTAAAACGAACCAAAAATTATAGCTTCACACGTTATGCTAGGTATATCTAACAAACTAGCTCAAGGAAATTAATTTATTATATTTCCCTGTATTTGTAGAATTCTAAAAAAATAGCGCTTTACTGAAAACACAAGAACTGACGCAAAAACAGGATGTTCTCTGAAGAACAGGGAACTCCATAGGTATCAGATAGAAAACAAAAGACTAATTTATAAGGTTTTCAATAGTCTTTCAGCGCCTATGATGTCGGTCAATTTTAATATACAATTATACAAACTCAAACTCATACTAGTTTCGTACCCCATAAAAAAAGAATATTTATTTTTGGCATTATGGATATCCAAACTGGAATTCATAAATATTGTCGATTCTATCTTTTGTTTACTAACTCCTTGCATTTCCCTGAAATTTAGGGATGTAATTTAGGTGGAAGTTCGCTAGAATGGTCTCTGATTTTCCGGCTCCTGAATGTCCGCTGATGCCGTCTTTTTGTTCCGCCATTTCCTGACATTTATATTAATTGATTTGCCGAGAATATCCTTAGAATGACGCTAGCTTTTCATGCTTGTCGGCTTATCTAAATACGTGGCGTCTTAAGCGGCTTTTACACTGTATGTACTTAATTTTCTGTACTAAATGTTTAACTTACGTTACATTCGAGGGGGCCCTGACTTTCTACCTTCTAGCGTACATCTCGGAACGGAATTTGTGCTTCACAGTTCCGCCACGCTTGGCAGAGCTCCCAAAACACTTCGCTCATTTCTTAATGTGCTTGGTGCAGTTCCCCCACGCTTGGTAGATATCACCTGGGGTAAATGATTGCTGGGAGTGAGTGACTCCTCGGTTACTTTAAGTGTAACTTTTAATGCTTAAGTAAGTCCTTACACACCAGGCTGGCGTAAAAATCCAGAAAATCGTCACAATGAACGTCTAGATTCGTCACTAACATTATAGGCAGACTATTACAAAAATTAAAAATGTGGAGTGGAGATAGAGATTAAAGCACAGATCAAGCATGAATGGGAAAGTTATTAAAATTTATTGATAATTCATCTGGAAATTTAATTTTGTTGCTGCTGTATTGACTTTCCATTCGTGTAACAAAACATGGGTAACGTAAAACTAAGTATATCTTTACCACGAACGTCTCTAACTTTTCACGCTTATCGACCTGTTATGGTTGCAGTATAGTAACCAAAGTTCAAAATTGAGTTTTGAAAAAACTTTATCTTGTGAAAAAAAAAATCTACTTAAAGGCGATTCAGTAATGGTAACTACTAAATATACTTATCTTAATAGTAATGGTTTATTGCAAAAACAAATTTCGAAAACGAGCTCGAAATTATTCGAAATGGTTGTACCGAAATGTACTGAATGGAACAACCAAAACGATCAGAAACCATATGATGGAGTCCTTGACCCCACCCCCCTCCACCTTGAAAAACAAGAAAAGTCGCTTTTTTCCATGGATATCATTGATTTGTCTTGTTTTTTAAATACGTAGTGTCTTAATTACTTAGTCGTGTTAAAGCTTAAATCTTGAAGCCCCTGTTTTATCCAGCTGCCGAGTTGAAATTTGCTTTGTTATTCGCTTCGTTTTCATGTTCCCTTGAAAAACAGGTCAAAATAAGTAAAAACTCCTTGAAGAAAGGAATATTTCGTATTCTTTAAGAAAAAATCAAATTATTGTCGTTTTTCTGGCTTGGTGAATGGATGGATTTAAAACTAATGAATCCATTGGTCAACAAATCCAACATTATATTAACACAACAAAATTATAATATACCAAAAGTAAATAAACAATAATAATAATAAATGAAAAGATTATAATTTACTATTAAAAATAAATTATCATTTTGACCCTATAAATTCGTTTCGCAGCTGATCGCGAACTCCATACCTTTAAACTTACAATTACTGGATCAAAGTCGGGCCGAACACACCGCGTAGAATGAATTCTTACATCAGCAGCATTTCAAAAACAACTGAAGAAGATTTAGAAACAAAAGATGGACTCTTGAAAACAGCTGGTAGTTGTCCGTGGACTAAAGAGAAAGCAAAATATTCACAGAGCGCGAGATAGACAGACCGAAGATTTAGGCTAGGCTTGCTCAAAGAAAAATTTGTGTCTTTAATAATTTCGTTGATTGAAGAAACCGAGTGTGTAGAAGACGTAAAGGTTCGATTGAATCAAAGATTCGATTCGATTGAATCAATGCTACTTCAACAGGGAGTTGAGGACAGGCGGGGGGAGGGGTATTTTAAAAGTGAACCTTGGTCTTATAACTTAGGTCGGTACTATGCAAGGAAACCAGTCGTGCAATGACAGACGAAACCCGCCAGAGACCGGTTATTTTCAAAGAGAACGCTATTAAGAAATGGAATGCAGAGTAGTTTTCATTGCGTTTACGATATTTAAACTGTAGTTTTTTGGGGTTTAGGGGGGGGGGTACCTAAGATAGGTTATGTTGCGTATTTAATATATGCTTTGCTTTACCCCCCACCCCCTGCTAATGTGCAAATATATAGCCCAAATTTGTTTCTAAACTAATATATATTCATCCTATTTTATTTTGTTTCATTAGCATTAACCAAACTTGACTTTTTAAAAGTGACCATCTAATGCACCAGTACCCTTAGGTGTAACACTGACAAATAAAACGTCAACGTCAATAAACGTTCTTTAAAAAAAAAAAAAACTAACTTTGCGATAGCACTCAATAATAATAATAAAAGAGGAAAAGAAACCAAATGCAGCTCATTTTAGGTTCGAAAAGGTTTGAAAATTTGACAATAAATCTCCGGATGATTGAAAATCCACCAATCTAAAATTTGTTTATTTTCGACTGAGTGCGCAGTTTTTTTTTTTTTTTTTTTTTTTTTTTTTTTTTTTGCCTGGTTAGATTCGCATCTGGAATTTCCTATTAAGAAAAAAAAAAGATAATGATCATGTGGAATATTAAAAACATCTGTTGCAAAATGATTGTAAAGGTATTTCAAACGGACTTTGTATTCTTCTTATTTTATTTGTTTTGAGTTGATTAATAGACTGTAAAAGAGAAATTTGTTTTATTGACAAACGAATTTTTCTTTTAAATGCGCATTGAACACGTTCGACAGAAAGAAAACTGTAGAGAATATTCGATACTTTCCCATTATATGGGCACTTACAAGGAAACCAGTCACGAAAAACCCGTTTTTTACGGGTTAATTCAAGAGACAGCTTCGGAGTAATGCAATCCATAGCGTGGTTTTCATTGCGTATACGATATTTAAACTGTTGTTTTTTGGGGTTTAGACTGGGGTAAAGGTACCTAGGTAAGATTAGGTTACGTATTTAATATATGCAATGCTTTACCCCCCACCCAGCCCCCCCCCCCCCAATGTGCAAATGTATAGCCCAAATTTGTTTATAAACTATTATATATTTGTCTATTTCATATTCCTATTTCATTAGCATTAACCAAACTTGACTTTTTAGAAGTGCCCATATAATGGGAAAGTAGCCTACCGAATATTTTAAACTATACTTTATCTTTTAAATAACGCACTTTTTCTTTAAAAAACAATTTTATGTCTGATTCATGAGCTATAGAAAGACCTGGAAAAAGAAAGGTGTAATTTGATTCTGCTATTTATTTATTACATTATGTTTTATTGATAATCAAAGGTAGGCCCAGAAGGAGGGAGAGGGGTAAACGGGTTTGAGCCCATTCTGATTGATGTGTAGGCCTAACGTTGCATAATAGTCTAGTAAAAGTAGTGGCTTTTAGAACTTGGGAATAGCAATAGTTCATTAAACTGCAAATTTCATAAATCAGGTAAATGTACGGTAATGAAATTTTTGTGAAATTTATTTGAATAGTTTTTTCGCCATTCTTTAAAAAAAATATATTCTACAAATTTAGGCCTACTACTCAAGATCGTTCGCCAAATAAATAGATATTGTTAAATCTTTCTCATTTTATTCACAATAATTGCAGAAAGGTCATGTTTTTTTGAGGAAGGGTATATTGCTTCAAATTGAGTTATGTTTTTAGGCCCAAAGGTCCAGATTTTTTAAAACTGCACTTTTTTAGACAAAACATTACAATGCAATCCATGGACAAACTTAACTTTAGATACCACCTGTGTAAATAATTTCTTAAGCCCCACCGCCTTTCCATTTACAATTGAAACGGAAATATATTAAAAATTTCAAAACTCCTAATAAAAAATTGACTAATAAAAATAAATTTTAGTACAAAATGAAAATATAAGTCCGAATATTTTGGCTACACACCCAAGAGCCTTTACCGAAGCTTTTAAAAAAACGAAAGGGAACTGTTTTTAAATTAGTTTTAAACCTTAATACTTTTTTTACGATAAACTAAATACTGCTTCAATATAGAAAACTACGAAAAGACTATTATCATAATTTTTGTGTTGAGGGTACTTATGTATTATAGCAACCCCACTCAGGAATCTTCATCTCTTGGATCTGAGAAAAATCGGTGTCTGTCTGCAGTAGGTTATAATTAGCTTAGTGTCATTAAGAAAAACTACGATGTAGGTATATTTTATAGGTTATTAGGCTGGGTTAGGTATTTAACATAATGTGTTCTGCTTGGCCTGCTTTTCTTAATTTTCTTTTGTAGTTTCCATAATTTTCTTTATAAAGTATTATATTTTTCATCATATTTTGGCATATTTCATAATGATTAACCTAACTTCACTTCTTGAGTGGGGTCACTATAATATATAAGTAGGCCCTACCAGTTTTTTTTAACTGTTTTGTGAAAAAAATTTCGTTAATTAAAGATTTTGGTACTGGTTAAGAAAGCGGTGAACACGCGATATATTATATTGAGAAGATGCTTAAGAAACTAGTCAAACGGGTTTCTTTCAATAGACAGTTGGAATGGAAACCGTTGTTTGTCAAGTACACCCCTCGGTGCACTTGTTTCGATGTTATGCAATGGGCTGCTGTTGAGAAGCTTTCAGTTGTCAAGAGCGTAACAGGAGTATCTTTGTGGGAAAATTGGTTTCAATTTGTTATCAATTCTGATTTATATTTAGAGATAGCTGGTATGCTATCGTTGCCTCGACTTCATATCATGGCTTGCCGTAAAACCCTGGTTTGAAATATAGAATGAAATCAAAACCGTGTATTCATTTGCCTCTTTCAGCTAATTTGTCTAACAGATGCCAAAATGAATCACCCATTAGGATGAAGCTACTTACGATGGGGTTGGTCCAACCCATCCAAAGCTTGTGTTAACTGATTAAAATATCACTTCGTCAGTGTTGCCAGAAAATAGCAAATACGGTTATGGCCCCACTGGACGTCCGTGTCAGTGCTTTACTCTAGTATATGCACTTTTCGAAGAAGCTGTCGAAACTCATACTGGTAAAGCTAAGCAGAGATCAAAACCGTGTCTTCATTTGCCTCTTTCAGCTGATTTGGCTAACAGACGCCAAAATGGATAACCCATCAGGATGAAGCTACTTACGATGGGGTTGGTCCAACCCATCCAAAGCTTGTGTTAACTGATTAAAATTTCACTTCGTCAGTGTTGCCAGAAAATAGCAAATGAGGCTATGGCCCCACAGGACGTCTGTGTCAGTACTTTGCTCTAGTATATGCACTTTTTGAAGAAGCTGTCGAAGCTCATGCAGAGTTAAGCAGAGATGAACTCGTCATGGTGCTGCTCTTTAGGACTACCCTCAGCATGAAGCTCCTCCCCACCTGATTAATCTAAAAGAGAATTTTGTTTGACGTGTTACCGCCATTTAGAACGACCTCCTATCAGGTGTTGCCATTTAGAAGAATCTCACTTCATTTGTTGCCATCTACAGCGTGCTGTTGCTACTTCGCGCGACCTCCCTGCAGGTGCGGCCATTTACTATTGCCATTTAGAGGACCTCCCTATAGGTGTTGTCATTTAGAGCAATCTTTCTGCTAGTTTTGTCGTTTACTGTTGCCATTTAGAGTGACCTCCTTGCTGCTGTTTTTAGACGTACTTTTACTATGTATAGCTTTCTGTTGCCATTTAGTGCAGCCTCCCTGTAGGCGTTGCCATTTAGAGCTACCTCCCCGCATCCGAGAAGAAACGTCCCTTAGTTTCTTTAAGAAAATGTATAAAAATTAAAATAAAATACCAGCACTAGCAGCAAATCAGCGCACCAGCATAAAGCAACATACCCCTTGAAACCTGATTATGATTTTTTTTTGTTTTTTTTTTGAATAAAATGTATAATAAATGCCTTTTTTTCCTTTGCCTTTTTTTTTACAACAAAACATAAACGCGTTGGCAGATTTGCGTTTCTATGGATACTGAGCTAAGGTTTTGTCGAAGTATATTCACCTACGGAACAAGTACTGACAAAACTCTTCAAAAGTGACCCCGCGTACCTCAGCGCCCCTAGACACAAAGTGCTGTACTACTTAATCGCTCCGAGCCAAAGTACTTTACTACGAGCCAATAAATTGTGCTAGAGCGTGACTCAGGCGACGAGTGACCGGGAAAGTTGTATTGAATTGTGTAAGTACGGTATTTAGTTGCCGGGTTCGCATAGGTATGGAATCGTCTCCGGAGACGCGGACAAAGGGTCACTTTTTTGTGTGTAGAGGATAGGTTTTGTCAGTACTTGTTCCTTAGGTGATTATACTTTGGGTTTTGTTCCAATACATGCTTCACTCGAGGAATCTGGGCGTCATTTTTTGGACAATTCATTTGACCCATGTCTCTTCCTTTTGTAGTTAAATTACCTTTCCATATTGGTTTTACAGCGGACAAAAAAGTGTTCATGTTTTCGAGCCATAAAAGCTTATTTCTTTTTAACACATGAGAAGGAGGAGTAAGGTGGCACTTGGCTGATTATATTTAATATTTATTGTTGAACACAAACAACAATGGAATTTTTTGACACAAGATTTAATCAAGGAAAAAAGAGAGATAGCTCTCCCATAGTTTTGAACGTAAAAAGAATGCTTCTAATTTATTGGTTTACGGCTGTGGTGCATTTACCTAAGTCCGTCACATTAGTATTTTAACTTAAAAAATAAATAGGCCTATATTTTTTGAAACTTGTTTTCAAAATGGACTAAAGGTCGATTTTTTTTTTTCAAAAATCTATGAATGTAATTGGAAACGAGGAGCAATAATTATTTCCTACTTCTTAGTCCTTTTGAAAACGTGTTAAATTTTTCTTGTATTAATAATTTTCGACTTTTTAGTCTTTTATTTTATTTTTATGAAATTGTATTTATTCTTATGCAAACCTTTTATGCACTTCATATTTCTAACTGCTATTCTCTCTTGATTTCATTTTGGAACCAGTTTGGTTTCGAATTCCATTTTGAGTTCCAGGTTTTACCAGCGTGAAAATAGGGCACATTTAGACCCAACATAGATAAACATACAAGTAAAAGAAACACAAACAAGTAAAAGAAGATAAAAAGAGCCTGAAACAAGTGAAAATAAATTGAAATTGTCACCGATTATTTTTGATTTCGTCATTCTGCTTTTTTTTTCCATTTTCGTTATTGAGTCCTTACTGCAAGGTATATCAAACAGTTCGTGGTAACGAACTGTAAATAAGGAACGACCCAGCTCAATAGTAACCGAAACTCTAAAAGCCGGAATTTTGATACCCATAGATACATCAATAGAATCAGATTTTTATGCTGATTTCAAATATATAAGTTTCATTAAGTTTAATTTTACCCATCAAAAGTTACGCGCCTGAGAAAATGTGCCTTATTTTCAAAAAAAGGGTGAAACGCCCCTAAAAAGTCATAGACCTTTAATGAAAATTACACCATCGGATTCAGCGTATCAGAAAACCTTACTGCGGAAGTTTCAAGCTCCTATCTGCAAAAATGTGGAATTTTGTATTTTTTTTTGTCAGAAGAAAGATCACGGATGCGTGTTTATTATTATTTTTTTTTTTTTTTTATTATTTCCCCGGGGGTGATAGTATCAATTCATTAGTCCTAAAATATCGTAAGAGGGCTCATGTGGACGGAAATTAAAAGTTCTAGTGCCCCTTTTAAGTGACTTAAAAAATTGGAGGGCAACCTGGCCCCCTCCCACGCTCATTTTTCCCCCAAAGTCACCTAATCAAAATTTTGAGATAGCCATTTTGTTCAGCATAGTCGAAAAACCAAAAACTAGTCTTTGAGGATGACTTAATCCCAAAGAGTTCCCGGGGGAAGGGCTGGAAGTTATGAACTTTGCCCATTGTTTACATATAGTATTGGTTAATGGTAAGTATAAAGACGTTTCAGGTGGGATTTTTTTTATGTTGGGGAAGGGGAGGGTTGGTGGAGGGGCTTCGGAGGGAGGATCCTTCCATGGAGGATGTTTACTTGGGGGAAGGGACAGTTATATGAAAGTGGAAACGGATTTCCCAGAATTATTTGAGAAACGATCAGAAATTAAATAAAAAACTAGGTTTTTCAACTGAAAGTAAAGAGCAACATTAAAACTTAAAACAAACAGAAATTGTTACGTATATGAAAGGGGCTGTCCCCTCCACAACGCCTCGCTCTGTACGCTAAAGTTTTTTATTGTTTTAAAAAATAAAGTTGTGAGGCAGAGTTAAACTTTAGCGTAAAGAGCGAGGCGTTGAGGAGGAGACAGCCCCTTTCATATACGGAATAATTTCTGTTCGTTTTAAGTTTTAATGTCGGTCCCTACTTTCAGTAAAAAAAAAACTTGTTTTTTTAGTTAATTTCCTATAAGCTTGGCTATTAAAAAAAAATGTCTAATCTAAGATTCGAACCGAAATTACTATGACAAAACGCATGTGACCTTATTACTGCGTTATCAAAGTCTTGTATAACAGTGTTTGTTTTATACTTTTTGCTAAGCCCAATCACCCATTTGTGTTGTTTTATTGAAATAATGAAAGTATACAAGAGGGGGAGTTTTGATTTTTTATTATTGCACTTGCACTGTCGTCAAAGTGTGTATGCTAGTAAAAGTGTTGTACTAGTAAACTAGTGATGACAGTGGTCAAATATGGTTCTGAAGCATGGGCGCTCCGAAAAGCGGATGAAAATTTGCTAGATGTTTTCCAGAGAAATTGCTTAAGGATGTGTTCTGGGTACCCGGCTGACTGACCGTATTTCAAACAAGAGGCTGTACGAAAAATGTGGTTCAATACCGCTCTCTAGGGCTATAATAAAAGAAAGGTTGGGGTGGCTACGGCACGTTTCGCGAACGAAAGATGGCAGACTGCCGAAGATTGTCCTTTTTAGCCAACCATTTATGGCTAAACGGAAAGCAGGTCACCCTCATCTGGGGTAGGAGGATGTCGTTAAGAAAAATTGGATGGAGATGGGAACTTCGTGGGCCGGTGAAAAGAGGGAGGCTTTGAACACATTGGGATGGAGGAGGAGCGTGCGTAGCCGTGTTGGCGTCAGACGGCTTGGTGCTACGGTGAGTTGTTAGTAGTAGTAGTAGTAATTAAAAATTCGGAAATGGTGTAAATATGGTTCACAAACTTAACAAATTTACCTGACAGAATCCACAACCCGGTGAACTGAGGGAAACGTCTTGAACAAACAAATTTTTTTTCTGATTGAAGTAACGAATGCAGTTTACGATAAATAAAAGCTCAAATAGGGATAAATCCTTTTATTAGTCAGTGATGATTCATAAAAAAAACTGGATATTTTCAATCACATGTGCAGTTACCGTCATGAGCAGAAAAACTAAAATAAAACAATTAAAAATAATAATTTATATACAAAATAAAATAACTATATATTATTCAATAGCCTTACTTTTTCAAAAATCAAATATTTAATTACTTGTGTCCCTGTTTATCGAAAGGTTAGCAAACATATGTTTTTTTAATTTCTATGGCTTCTCTCTTCACTATACACAGTTTTAGAATCTCCCTTTGTTTCTGGGGTAGGTTCATGGATGATGTGGTTTGCGTTTGGAAACATGGATTGGACTCCTTAGACTTTTTTTGTAAGCATTTAAATAGTTTTGATAACAATATTAAATTTACAGTTGAGTTTGAGGAAAATAATAAATTACCTTTTCTGGATATTTTATTAACTAAAAGGGATGTCCATTTATCTTTCTAGATTTATAGAAAGCCTATGCACAATGATAGGTATTTGAATTTTCATTCTTGCCACCTTATGTCGGTGAAACGGGGGGGTTTTAATTTCACTAGTGTATAGAGCCTTTAGAATTTGTTCCCAGGAATTTCTGGATTCAGAATTGTTATACTTGAGGGATATTTTGTTTTGTAACAATCACTCAATTAATTTCATTGACACAATAATTGAAAATAGACGTGTTAAACATGATAGTAGGGTTATTGAGGTTTCTCAGTCTTTAGATCTAAATATATCAAAAAGTTTCATTTTTTTTTGCCATATTTACCTGGTTTGGGTGATAAACTTTCACGGATTTTGCGTAAATTTAATATTGATACATGTTTCCAATCGTTGAGGCCAATGGGTAGTTTCTTTAGTTCTAGTAAGGATTTAACCCGGGGACATTTAGTAAGTAGGGAGTATAAGATTCCGTGTTCTTGTGGGAAGTTCTATATCGCTGGGAAGCACAGGCAATTTTCGGAAAGGTGTATTGAGCATCATAACTCGAAAGAAAAAACCCCACACCTAAGAAAACCATTGAATACTTTCGCTTCAGGCTCAGCGGAACATATTAGTTTTCAACTCGATCGCTGTGTAAAATGATGATGATGATGATGAACGAATTAAAGACCCCTCTTGACTGCTCGGTCACTTGGGTCTTCTTTCAATAAATCTGGATTCCACTTTAGTTAGTCAATCATCAATAATCTGCTCTGTCACATTAATTAATCCTAATTATTCTTCCCATCACATCGTCCCATCTCTCCCAATGGCACTTATAAACTGTACAACCAGCTTTAGTACTTGTATATTATCAGTGTTATTTGCTAATCCTTCAAAAATCAAATTTACAGGCAACTGTTATCTTCTTTCGTGAAAAACGGCGTTGACATTCTGTCTTTGGAGAGTGTACTTATCACAATCTATAAGTAGATGTACCAGGCTTTCTTCTTTGTCACAAAACTCACAGTTACTTGACTCTCCATAAAACTTTCCCCTGTATAATTTTGTATCTGCATGGCCTGATCTAAGACGAAATGCTAATCTTCCCTCTTTCCTACTTAATCCTTGGTACACATGCCTCTCAAACTTTCTTGCTACTTTTCGGGTAACAAACCAATGTACGGAGTGATTTCTGCTATCCTCAAAATCATACGTTCTTACTAATTGTATCAATTTATCTATTTGCATTGAAGATCTAGGAGTTGAACCACTAGTAAATACATTTATTGTTTCGCATGCCATTTTAGCAGCTGTGTCGGCACTCTCATTCCCCAAAATCTGAACATGGGCTGGGATCCACTGAAGACATATGTTTGCTGTTGACATTAATGATACTATTTCCGTGTAGCACAATACATCTTCTCTTGAAATTTTCCCATTATGATCAAAATTGGCGAGTGCCTCCAATACACTTTTTGAATCTGACAACAATACAATGTTTCTTTGGTTGCTAAGATTTTCTTTGGCAAATACAATTGCTTCCTTTATGGCTATTACTTCAGCCTGGAAGATTGTTGCCTCTGGATGCAGTTTAAATGACTTTGGCACTTGTATCAATGGAATGACAAAGGCAGCCCCTACTGCAGAAATTGGGTTACTTTTCTTAGATCCGTCTGTATAAATATCAAGGAATCCCCTGTATTTCTCTGCCATCATTAATTTAAAGTTTATCCTGGAATCATGGTATCCATTCGTTTCAAACTCAAGATTGCACTGTAGCTTAATTGCCTCCCAAGGAGCAGGTAATGCAATTTCTGGAACTTTTAACATATCTGTCATTTTTAGTGTCACTCCGAACTGTTCACTGATACGGCAAGACATTTCAAATATATTTTCCTGGTTTCTCTTTTTAAACTTATTTGTTACAACAATTTTTCCTGGTTTAACTATTCTTGATCTAACTAGGTTTGTATTATCTGCTGTCCACAATTTTTTGATATATTTCAGGACATTTACCTTTCTCCTGGTTTCCAGGCTTTCAAGTCCTGACTCTGACAATAAAAACACAATAGGGGTAGTCTTTCTAGCTGCAAAGGCAATGCGTATAGCTGCATTCTGTACGGAATTCAACTTTGCTAGGGTTGTGTCACTGCCTGAGGAATAAATCACGGAAGCATATTCTATCTTAGACCTAATATATTTTATATAAAACTCCATCATAAAACTGGGTTTTTGCCCCCAGCTAACAGTTGTAAGCATCTTCATAAGATTAAGTCTTTTAACGCAACAAGCCTTGGTCATTTCAATATGTGGTTTCCAATTCAAATTCTTCTCTATATTCACACCCAGGAACTTTGTTTCACTCACAAACTCGATCTGCTGGCCATAAAATCTAATTATTGGGGTAACTTTCATTTTCTTCCAAGTTATTAACATGGCTTTTTTTTATGTGTTGAAGATTTGAGATAAATATCAGTCGCCCAGTTTTCAACTTGCACTAATACTTCTGAAATAGATTTGATTCCCTCTTCCAATGTCCATGCCATAACCCACAAAGTGTTATCATCAGCGAAAATTCCCGCGTATCAATCTCCTTCTTCAATAGGGATATTATACTCTCCCATATGATAAAAATCAGGTCCTAAGGCTGACCCTTGGGGTACTCCCCTTCTTCCTCTTACTAGGGCTGTTGACTTTGTATTTCCTACTCTCACTGTCACTACTCAGTCTTCAAGATAATTTTTACTTAACAGCAACATTCTACCTCTAATTCCAACCTTAATTATTCCTGACAATATTTGTCTATGTACAATGCTATCGAATGCGCCCTCTAAGTCGGGGAAAACTGCAATCATTACAAGTCCATTCTGGAGAGCATATAAAGCATCCTGTTTAAAGCAAAGCAAATCTTCTATGGTACTTTTGTTTTTCCTGAAGCCGTATTGTATATCTTTAAGACCGCCCCTTTTTTCTACTTCATAGTTAAGTCTTTTCTTAACAAGTCGTTCATATACTTTCCCTAAAACTGGGAGCAAAGTTATGAACCGCTGGTCTTCCAGTTTTGAATTGTCCTATCCTGGTTTTGGGATCATAATTGCTTGATCACTTTTCCATGCACTTGGAAAATATTCATCATTCCAAGCCAAATTGATGATGGAAAGCAACGCCATAATCCACTGCTTTGGCAAAGCTTGAACAAACTGTGGATAAATCATATCTTCCCCTTGTGAGGTAGTAGGAAGATTTCTTATTACGCTGTCAATTTCAACATTAGTAAATGGCTGATTATAAGGGCACTGCAAATCCTGATTTGCCATTCTTTTAACTTTAGCTGTCATTCTGGCCACTTCTGTAGCATTTGGATCAGTATTTCCTATGGTCTTATTTAGATAATTAGCACTTGCATTCGCCTTATCTTGATCTGTCAATAGTAACTGATTATTGTACACTACGGGGGGTTGGATTTCCGGGGTGGGGGATTGCTTTGCATTTGTTTGATGAAAACATAGACCTTACTTACTGGTTTCCGGAAATCCAAATTTTCAATAAACTCTTCCCAGCTCTTTTTCTTGGCTTGTGAAATCACTCTCTTAAATGCTGCATACGCTCTTTTCACCTCAATATAGTTGTATATTATTGTTGCTTGTTCGTACTCATTTTTTCGTCTTAGATATTTCTTTTTAGTTGCATCGAAATCTTTGTTCCACCATATACATGAATTTCTTTATCCCTTATATTTGGCCTTCAGTGGAACAGATTTTGTTGCTGCTTCAATTATGCTGTCCTGGAAAATCTTCACTTTGTCATTAACATATTGCTCCATTTTTGCTACAGCCAAAATTTATTTTTGTTCAAGAAGTTCTTTAAGCTTTCTCCAATCTGCCTTCTTGATTTGAAACTTAGTAATCTTGTTTGTCTCAAATTTATCAGAAATCTCAAACCGACCATCACAAACATTTAATAAAATTGGGGCATGATCACTAAACAAAGATATATTTACTAAGGTTGACAAAGTTGCTGTTGCCACTAGATCTGGGCTAGTGAAAGTCAAGTCTATAGTGGTGGAAACTCCTGTGATAGGATTTTTTCGGGTTGGAAGCTCTTTTGGTGTAATTAAGCATATATTATTTTCCAGTAACATATCTTCAAGGCTTTTACCTGAAGCATTAATTAAATTACAATTACACCAGACTTTACTATGGGCATTAAAATCCCCTATTAAAACCACCTGTTCTGCATTTGGTATTTTATCAAGTAGTTCATTTATAATGCCACCAATATCTTTATTATTCCCATTCGAGTTGTTAACATTTATAACATTGAGGATTTTGTCATTTCCCAAATAGAGCTTGCATCCAACTATTTCAACATACTCTTCATAATTGTCACCTAATTCAATATGCACTTCGGTGTAGTGGTATTTTTTGCTAATGCCTATCAAGACCCCGCCTTTTCCTGTTTCAATTCTGTCTTTCCTCAAAATATTTTATCCCTGGAAACTCATATTCATATAGGGTTTTAGCCAGGTTTCTTGGAGACATAAGACATCAATACAATTTTTATGGCAAAATTCATCAACAAGATGTTTCTTCTCATTCCTCACTGATTGTGAGTTCCATGATAATATTTTAAGGTCCATATTGTTGTGCTGCTGTCTCATTAATTAAACAAACACTTCTAATTTCATCTTTGTTTAGCTGTCCAAGCTGCAATTCATGCACAAGGGTACATAATTTACTTATACGTTCTATTAATGATAGTTCGCTCAATTTAAGCATTTCTGGTCTTAGAAGTAATCCAATTATTAGGGATTTTGCTGCCTTCTGTTCTATTTCTTGCTTCATATTTATTGTAATCTCATTATGAAGTTGATTGAAATAAGGGGTACTCACAGTAAGTTTTTTGTTTGCCACATCTGCATAGCTTCTATATTTTACTTGGGCTCTCTTAAAACCCATGTGATTTTTCTCTGCCGCTTGTAGGATTTCTCTATTCTGGATTCTAACGGGGCAAGCAAATGATGATGTAGAAGAATGATTGCCTTTGCAATCGGCACATATATATGATTTTGGCCTTGAGGTACTATCAGTATTTTTGAGATGGCACATATCAGATGAATGATTTCCTGAGCATCTTAGGCATGTATGAGCTTGAGTTATACAACCATCCGGTTTATGGTCATATTTTTGACACTTATGGCACTGCAATAATCTCCTGTTATACACCTGGACTTCTCTTTTTCTTCCACAAAACCACACACTTGGGGGAAGACAATTACCTTAAAAAACCACTATTATTGCGTAACTGTCAGATAGCTTTTTTGTTTCTTTGTTGTACCATTTTGCCGGTGAACTTCTTTTATTTTAATAGGTGACTCCATACACTCTAAAATCTCTTCATCTGTCATGCTTAGTTGGACTCCTTTTATGATCCCTCGGCTTAATCTCTGCTTAACACTTCCAGTAACATTCACTCCAGCAACAATGTTCATTTGTTGGACAATTTTTGATGATTCTTTATCCATGAGGTATACTGTCATTTTGTCTCTTACTCTGTTTACTTCAAATTCAAATTTTCTAGAGTTCAGTACTTCTTTGAGAGATTTCACTCTTTGGTAGTCATCAGGCAGTTTTTTATTTTCATCACTTACTGTAACATCAATCATTGAAGATAATAATTCGGTCTGTGGTATATCAATGGTTTGATTTTTAAAGGACACTTTCTGAGATGGTATTGATTGGTGTAGGTGTGCATTTTGCCTCTTAGCTTGTTGTGGGGCAATTTCGCTATTTGGGGAAATATCTCTCCTTTTACGTCCTAGGCTGGGGTTCAGTCCCAGTTTTGGCATTTGCAGGTCTTCTTGAATCAACCCTTCTACTACACAAGGGTTGACAGGTCTCATATCTTCATCACTCTTAGATGGTAATGGTGGGTAACTTCCTTCATCACTTAACACAGAGTACCTATTAGCTAAAGGAATGGGCTGTATCCCTGGCACATTATAATTTGGTGGATAAAAACCACTTCCCACTAACTGAACTGGTGCTCTTTGCACCTGCTGGACAATTTGTTGCTGACCATAAAATGCATTTGGGTTATATGAACCTGGTTGCCAGCTTACTGGCACATCATGGGACCATGTAACTATCATTTGGTTCTGACTTGCATTATTATTAGCTCCATAAAACTGTGGGGTCACTTGCAAAAATGATTGTCCTTGACCTGTACCACTTCCACCTGCACCATGACCCCCTTGGGGGCCATGTTGGATGTTCAGTTCTTCTAGAGCACAAAATCAATTTTCAAAATTTATCCTTCAAAACTTATGAAATGTCATTCTAGTCACCTACCTCACAGAAACATTGAAAACTTGAAGCAAAAGATTTTATATCCTACGGTTAATCTTTTCTTCCCTCTCTCACTTTGTAAAATTTGATGAGGCCTTAGCTATTTCAAATGATAAGGGGTACATACAATGAGTGAGAGAAGCCATAGAAATTAAAAGACATTTGTTTGCTAACCTTGCGATAAATAGGGACACAGGTAGTTTAAATATTGACCCAATTTATGATAATCTTCTAAAGAGTGAATCAACAGTCAATAAGGGAATTAAGATTATAAATAATCACAAGGGGACTGTTTTACCTGCTAGACAAACGATTTACTTCAATAATAGCCTATGAAAGGATTATTTCGAAACATAATAATTAAAGTAATTTCCAGTTTTTTTATTTACCTCAGTTACTCTGGTGTTCTCACTGAAGTAACTCTATAATAGCATCTTTTCCCTAAGTGGGTCAGTTTACGCCAATTGTATATATATATATATATATATATATATATATATATATATATATATATATATATATATTTTGTGATGATTTTATTGGTTTTTTAGTTTTAGCTTGTTTTTTTTTTATCTTGTTCCTCTTGTGTTTCTTTCGTGCTGAAGACGCCTTGTTTGGACACAGGCGAGATATCCGCGTTGTTTCTTTGTTGGTTTATAGCCTAAATCTGTTTCTAATGTATTCATCATATTTTGTGATATTTTATTTGGATTGAGTGTCAAAGAAACAGGTTCTAGTTAAGTGAAGCACTTGAGTGAGAGGCGTATAATACACAACTACCAATCACCCTTTTACTTTATACCAAAATGTTTTTTTTTTTGTCTCTTTTATAAAAATGAATGAAATCACAATCTGTTTGCTTTGTAAATGGAAATTGCACACTACTATAATCTATCATCAACAATAATTGTATCGCTTATAAGGCTATGAACTTCCTTTAACCTAACCGTTTGGCGTTACAATGAAAATCTCAGGAGCATCCCACGCAAAGGTGGCATTTGATTGGCTAAAAAATAGGTACTTGTGTATTATACGGAAAACACTCAAGAAGTGAAGTTAGGTTAATCCTAATGAAAAACATCAAAACATGATGAAAATTATAATACTTTAGAAACAAATTATTGGGATGTATTTGACTCAGTCGATCGACAAGCTCTATGCCTGATTTTAGAGTTGACTCACCTCCCAGAGAAGTATTGCAGTCTGTTTGAGGCGCTGTATCATGGGGCTGAGAACTGCATCTAGGCGACCAGCTATAGTCCATTCTTCTAGGACTCAAGTTTAATCTGCCAAGGATGTGCTATGGCTCCGAAACTCGTAGACTATTTTATGATAAAAATAACTTCACGCTTCAGATCCGGGCTCAAGTTTATGAATCGCGTCATCTTGGACGTTCGGTTTGTCAATGATTGAGTATTTTGGCTTATCCCATGGAACAATGCTGCAAGTGCTTCAAAAAAAGAAGGGGTGGCGAAAGCTGGACCTCAAATGAACGAGGCAAAACCAATTCACGACTCCTGATCCATCTGCTCTTGCTATTGGTTCTTTAGTTAATCTGGACACCGCCACTAGCATTGACGTTCTTCAAAAGTTCACCTACCTAGGCTCCGTTTTTTCTTCAGGTGGCTATATTCTGCTTGAGCTCCAAGCGATAATTTTAAGGCCTCTTCTACCATGGGCAGACTGATCCGTAACGTTTGACGGATACCTAACATAAGCCATAAACACATATGCGTATTTTTCAACACCCTTGTCGGCCTTGTGATGTTTTACGGAGCTGAGACTTGGCAGACCTCAGCCGCTACTCTCTAGACCATTGATGTATTCCAGTCAAAAAGCCTGAGGAGGATTGAAGTTCTGCAATGGTTCGACTTTGTCATCATCGAGAACTGGCAGTAGCTCACAAACTAGCCTCGCTTTTTAATTCAAATAGCTAAACCAAACTTAGAATGGCTTTAGAACCTGGTTCCAATGTCTCTAGTTCTACCCGCAAATATCATCTGCGAAGTCAGGTACGCTGTTTGAGCTCCTTGCGATGGCAAACATCAGACTTGGCGAGACACAAGTGCTCGCTGTGAGCCGAAGTGGACGGGCATCTCTACGCTGAGCAGCGCCTGGCGGGAGATGTAAGTCAAGGTAAGGAGTAAAAAATGATGTCAGACTAAAATTCACGTGCAGATGAATAAAGACTTCACCTAAAGGAAGGACCGGGGAGGGTTCTTTATTTTCTCCGATTTTTAAATTAGCTATTAAACTTTTCGCATAACCTGCACCCTCTATTGAACCAATAGATCCAATTTAATAGCCGAACATAACTCAGCGGTAAACAGGAAAGTGACGGAAGTGATTTTACGAGTACCAGTTCCTTTTTTGAGGGGGGGGAGCGAATCCAGAAAAATAAGCTCACATCAAGCTAAGCTTCTTCTCGTAATTTATGTGTAGCCCTTGCTGCACTTTCCCTTAGTGGCGGGCGATTCTTATTGAGATTTCTGATTTTTAGCCCAGAAATTTTTTATAGATGGTCTATCCTTGTGCCAGTAGTTACTGAAAATGATAATTTTCTTAATTAAAGATTTCACATTTTTTTTGGGGGGGGGGAGGCTCAATCTACCAGTGAAAAGGTTAAAGCAGCAAGAACGCCAGAAAAGATATGTGATAGATCTGTTTATACCTAAAAACTGATTAAAAAGAAAAATTCTTTGTTTGTTTCAAAGTTACGAAGATTTAGGTTATTATCCCATTTTTGTCAGTGTTGCCAGTTAAAATATGAACCAATACGTATCTGTTAAAGTTGTCATTGCTTTTTGTCCGTGAAAATTCTAATATTAATAATCTTTTGATCACCAAAGACAACTTCACCTTTAAAGGAAATCTGTTTTTTCTTAAGCTGTTTTGGTGTCATATTAGTTTTTTTTTATGATTGGTTTCTTCTTTTTTTTATAAATATGGCACCCCTTGCTACTAAAATTTGTTTTAACCTTGGATCGAGATCTTTTTCATAAAAAATTGAATTTTCGATTTTTCCTATTTTTTAAGAATATTTAGATGTTTAAGTTTCTTCATAATGAATTCGAAAAATAAAATTTCATTGTCATTGTCCTTTGTATTCAAAAGCTACATAAATCTGTCTGTCAAGTCGTCTTCAGGTCACAAAAAGGCTTAAGCAAGAAAGCAGCGAGAATCAGTGAAACTGAGAAACTCGAACCGTGAATAATACAGTGCAAAATAGGTCCGACCTAAAAAAGTAAAAAAAAAAATTAGGACTAGGACAAGGTCAACATTGACCTTGAATAGAAAGATAAATAGAAAGACAACATTTAAAACTAAAAAGCTATAATAACTAAAACTAAAAAGAATAAAAAACGAAAACATTCTCTAAAGACATCATCTTATGTCAAGGACAAAGCAGTTATTTCCCGTTTTAAGGACAAATAGATTTCTTATATCCTTTCTTTATAGATATTTCTTTTGTCACCCTCCCCCCCTAATGCCTGTAATATTTTATCAAAAAAAGAAAAAAGCTATCCGATTCCAAAAAAATACGCAGTTTCTTTTCGGCGAAATGTCAATTTATTTTTGTAAAGGAACAAATAATCAGCCGTGTTTTAACTGACAAACGCTTTTTATTCCTCCACATTTCCCGCCCAGGGAATAGAACAGCGGCATTAATTTATTTTGTAATTAATTGGCACCAGTCACTTTATCTCCTCCTAAGGTTGCCAAGAGTTTGAAGAACAGTAGTTTAGAAATTATATTTAGATAAATAGATTTTATGAATGTACTAACCATACCAGCATACCAGGGACGGGAGGTGGGGGTAACCTTGTAAACCATGACCCAGTTTGGTGTTTTTTAACCCATTTAGGGAAAATTCCCTGTTATGCCTCTCCCAGAAAGTTAGACTTGTTCGCAGGAATGTATTTAATGGGGAAGGACTCTGTTCCCCGAAACTAAGAATTTTCTCAAAGGTCTAGGAACTTATTCAAATTACCAAACATTTTTATCCCCCTCGAAAAAATTACCAAGTGTGCGTATGTGCCTGCTTATGTGGGTTCTGATAAAATCTTCAGTGAATGCAGGTATTCCAAATTTTATGACTATAACTAGGGCCGTATCCAGGATTTTTTTTCGGAGGGGGAGGGGTGTTACAATTTATTTTTAAAAACGGAAAAAAGATTGTTTATATTCATCTTGTGAAGTTTTACGGGTCGGACAAACTTTTTTTTGGGGAGGGGGAGGGAAGTTCAAACCCACTAACCCTCTGGATATGGCCTTGACTACAACAGAAATCCAAGGTGACAATTTTCACCACATGAAATACGAATTGTTTTTCTTTTTTTTTTACACTATTTCTGCCTTTTCCCTATCATTATCAATTAAAATAGAGGAATTTCCCCGAATCCAAACCGTAAGCTCGTGAGGGGTGGGGGAGGTTTTGATCCTTGTTCCTCAAATACCTGCGAAGTTCATATGTTTCATATTTTTATTGTATACGTGTGGTTTAGCTTTTTTTGTGGTGGAATACCCCCCCCCCTCCCCGCATCCTAGGTAAAATTCTCCGTATGTGCATCGTCTTAAGATGAATCGAATATGATTAGGATAACTTTAAATATTTGTTCTTCGACAACTGTTTTTACTTTTAATGAGCTTATTTGACTTTATTCACATGTCAAAATCCAAAAGGTGCTAACTCCTAATCTCGTTTTTGTTGACAAGTACGATTCTAAGTGGGCAATGGGTTTATGTTCAGTCACCTCTGCCGCTGACCTGATCTTTTCTTCTGAAATCTCGGTACATCTGTGCTTGCCACTCGCAAAACGTCTGGAAAATTCTTTAAAGAAAAAATTTTGTGTCGTTCTTGTGGTGACAAGATGGTAAACTAATTAATTAACACTGTCATATCACTTTTGGAGGATGTTTCCCTCCTTTTTTGAAAATAATACAATTTTACTTATGCCAGTAACTTTTTTAATAATTTTAAACTCAGCAAATTTTACATATTGGGAATAATTATGAATTGAAAATTATTTTTGTGTTATATATCAGGGACGGGTAATAAGACGGAATAATTTTTCTAAATAAAAAAAAGATTTTTATTTATTGTCTTCCTTATAAGGCTTATCTTTTTCGAAATTTGGTTAATATTGGCGTGGGTAGCTTTTTGCTTACACTCGTTACCACGAATATTCGATAGACTATAAACACATTGTAATCGTTCGACGACTGTCTTTGCTGCATGTCTATGGTTTTGTAAAAAAAAGAAAAAAAAAGATAATTCCTAATATTGTCTCTATTGAGAAATACCACCCAAGACAGGTCATGCATCACTTTAGTTAGATCAATAATTAAATTTAATTGAGTTGCTTACACCAAAACTAATTTGTTCTCAATTTTGCCTGTTAATTCCATGTCTTTGTACCCTTTTCCAGACTTGTTTAGCAAGTTCCAAGCTCTAAGATAAGATAGATAAGATAAGATAAGTTTTATTCTTCATTAGATACACATACAATATTACATGTTATTATTCCCCCAAAGGCTCATTGGCCTGTACAAAGGGGGAAAACATATGAATTGCTTACTCAGAGATGAAAAACAAAAGAAAATTTAAAATGATCACTTACTCACATACGAAGGAGAAGAAAAGAAAATATAGATAAAATGAAAAGTACAGAAAAATCGAATAAATAAACTAAATTAATTAATTAGATTAAATAGACTCCAAAAAAATAAAATAAACAAAAAATAAAAAAATAAATAAAAATAGCTTCTACAAAGCCAAAGAATTTTTAACAATTTTTTTTTAAACAAACCGAATAACTGGCTCCCTTGAGCTGATTCAGGCAACTTATTCCAAACAATATGACACGCCATTAGAGGATTACAATCTGGCCTTATGCAAGGAGTAAATGGAACTTGAACATGATTTGTCATATTACAAAGATTATAATTATTTTGATCAGAGGTAAAAGATAGCGGAACACTTAGAGGCCGGGGGAGGTCACCATGAAGCTGAGCAAAAGTAAAACATGCACATGAAAAAATGTATAGTTACTCAAGATCAAGTAATGGTATAACTAATGAACGATTAGTCTCCTGAATAAGGTTTCTAGCTTTATTGTAAACCTTAGAAAGTGGTTTTAACAGTGAAGGGAAAGTTGACATCCACACAATTGGACAGTAAGAAACGTAAAATTGGACCAAGCAGTGAAAAAGGATTTTCAAAATTGATCCTGGAAAAGTATGTCTAAGTTTCCTTAAAATACTCTTACCTTTTCTTTGTTCAAAAATTACTGCCTTTAATCATTGGTCAATATTTTGGTCTTCATATTTTTCGCTTGTACTTTTTCTTCCCATGTTCTTGGCCATGGAGCCTCACACGAATGACTTACGTTGAAGCTGATATTTGTTGTTTTTATGGATTTATTGTTAAGTAAAGCATTCGAACTCGAGTCAACTTGAATATTAAACATTGTTCTTGTTTACTGATTATGATTGGTACGCATTATTTGACCGTGTAGTCGTGCGCTTTGATTTATTGTGGCTCAGGTGTGCGTCTCTGGCTTTGATCTGGCCTAGCTGATTTATTGGTGTCTCTTTATTATTTTTTTTCATTTCAGAGAGTCCACCTCGAGGATTTCCTACCAACGCACACCTAAGCCAGCCCCAAAACCTGCTAAATCCATTGAGTCTGGTAAGCAAAAGTATTGTAGAAATTATTCTGGAAATTAATTAAAATTAATATGAAAGTTACGTACCGTACCCATTATAAACAGACGTAAAAAAAGAGCCTAGCAAATATTTCGAGTTAGAAGTTGAAGAGTTTTATGGAGCCTCCTTTGCAAAGCTGGAGTCCTATCTTATATTGTTAAATGACCAATAATTGAAGGTTGAAAGCAATGCGTCTGCATGTTGAAAGTCTTAAGCATAAGTAGGATGAGTTTCATAACACAGTTTGTATGTTTACAAATTTAGTTGATTTTGTTCTTTGGAGAAAGGCATTTTCGTTTGATGGCAGTAAAGTGATAGCATTTGATAGCAGTAGCTTGCGGATTCTTAATTGCTTCACATTAAATTATATCCTTTGCAGCAGAAACATTACAATTATTATAATTTGTATACCAGGGGATCTTCGCTCGGTGATATTGTTGGTTTAGTAGATTTGTTTTTAGTATGATAATTGTTCGTTTTGTGGTGTGAAAAATGATCTAGATAGGTCACAACCTTAGGAAAATTCGTTTTGGGCCTAAATTAATGTTTAAAAAACATTTTTCATGTGAATGACATCACAAATATCCATATGTCCAATACCCAATAGTTTTACTCTCTACAGCCAATAAAATAGAAGGAAATTAACTTTATTTTGTGAAAGAAATTAAAAAACTGTCTTTCTTTTCACCGAGCGCAGCTCTCCCCTGGAACTTCGTCGCAAGATTTGTGGTTTTTCTTCTCTTCTAAGGAGGAGTCCTTGCCCCCTGAATCTTTAAGGTTGTAAAAAAAGAAAAGGAATACTAGGGGAGACACTAAGAGAGATCGTTTTTTTTTATATTTGAAAAAAAGAAATTAGGCATGATCCATTATCATAGTTGCAAAACTACGCTATATTTACTAATCTCTGCCTCCGTGCCAGGGCTTGTCTAAGCCTTGAAAATCAATAATTTGCCTCGTTTTTTTCAAATGTTCCTGCCTAACCTTTTCACATTTTTTCGGGAGCTCTTTTGACCTATCTTAGGAAACCCCACTCTCTTCTGTGTTTCGTTATGTTTGCCTATATCAAGGCCGTATAAAGGGGGGGGGAGGGTAGAGGGTTTGAACCCCCCCCCCCCCCGAAATGTTTGTTTGACTCGTAAAAACGTAACAAAAACGGATATACCCCCACACCCCGAAAAAAATATTTGAGTAAGACCCCCCCCCCCTGAAAAAATCCCGGGTACGGCCTTGGCCTATATCCTTGAGCTATCATTTTCTATGAAATAACTATCCAGAAAGTCTGTTTTGTTTGTCAGACTCTTTAAATAACTTTCCAGATTTAAAAGGACATAACTTTGCTTTTAAATCTCTTTCCTTTTAAATAAATATCCAGAAAGTCTGTTTTGTTGGTCAGATTCTTTGTTTTGTTATATGTGTATAGATAGATAAGTTAAATCTTTGGTAATTCAATTAGTTATAACAAAATTTTAACTAGCCAACGGATAGCAGGGCTTGATGTGTCTGCTTAATACATAGGTAAATGGAGAAGAACACGAATATCTTCGGACGAAAATACGACAAAGCAAGAAAACCAACAGCAAAAGGTAAAAAAAAAGAATAAGCAAAGAAAAAGATGAGAAAGCCATCCATCAAACCAAAATTCTAAATCTATCATTCGAAAGTCCCCGTATCAAAAAGTTCGTGTTAACGAACTGTAAGTAAGGAGCGACCCGGCTCAATATTAGCCGAAACTCTAAAAAACGGAATTTTGATATCAATAAATACATCAAAAGAATCGGATTTTTATACTGATTTCAAATCCATCAAAAGTTAGGAGCCTGAAAAAATTAGCCTAATTTTTGAAAAAAGGGAAAAACGCCCCCTAACAGTCATAGAATCTTAATGAAAATCACAGTATCAGGTTCACCGTATTAGAGAACCCTACTGTAGAGGTTTGAAGCTCATATCTGCAAAAACGTTGAATTTTGTATTTTTGCCAGAAGATAGATCACGGATGCATGGTTATTTGTTGTTTTTATCTATATTTTTTTGCCAGTTGCGATCTTATTGACCCATTGGTCCTAGAATATCTTGACCTAGCTGAATCGAACGGAAGTTAAAAGTTCTAGTGGCTTGTTTAAGTGACCAAAAAATTGGAGGGCACATAGTCTCTCTCCCACATTCATTTTTTCCCCAAAGTCACCCTATCAAAATTTTGAGATGGTCATCTTGTTCAGCATAGTCAAAAATCTAATAACTATCTCTTTGAGGATGAATTAATTCCCCACAGTCCCCGGGGGAAGGGCTGCAAGTTATGAACTTTGCTCATTGTTTGCATATAGTATTGGCTATTGGGAAGTATACAGACGTTTTCAGGGGGTATTCTTTCTGGTGGGGGGTCGAGTTGGGGGGGTTATGTGAGAGGATATTTCCATGGAGGAATTTTTCATGAGGGAAAGGAATCATCCATGAAAGGGGCGCCAGATTTCCCAGCATTATTTAAAAAAACGAAAAAAAAATTAAATAATAAGACAAGTTTTTTTCAACTGAAAACAAGGAGCAAGATTAAAACTTAAAACAAACAGAAATTATTACGCATATGAAGGGGTTCGCTCCCTCCTCAACATCTTGCTATTTATGCTAAAGTATTTCAATTAATTTAAAAAGTGCTATTTAATCTACTTAAAAGACTTTTGTGATTCAGTGATAATTCTTAAATAATTGGAACAAAATTTGAACTTTAGCGTAAAGGGCGAGATATTAACGAGGAGGTGAGCCCCCTCATATACGTTATAATTTCTGTTCGTTTTAGGTTTTAATGTTGCTGCTTGCTTTCAGTTGAAAAAAACAGTTGTTTTTTTTATTTAATTACGTTCAGTGGCAACCCTGAGTACAGCTGTTAAAACAAACATGATCTATTACTTTTAGAGAAACCAGTGTTGCCACCTTGGCCTGCAAGAATTTACTAAATATGAGAGGAACAATTTACTAAATCGCATCTGTTTTTTCAATTGTCCCAAATATTTTTGCGCGGACCGCTACTGCCCCACACGCACCGTCAAGCATCGATTTCATAATCGCGCTGCCTAGGTAAAGAACGATGTGGGCACAATGTAATAATTTTTTTTCTTCCTCTTTCTCCATACCAGGGCACTTCGTATCAAGGGAGTTGTCGTAGCAGCATCAAAAAGGGCTCATGTAATTGGAAATAGGAGTAGCTAGGGCCATTTTTAATAGTCGAAAGTGATTGGAGGGCAACTCGCGCCCGCCCCCCCCGCCCACCCTTTCCCCAAAGACCTCCCATCAAAATTTTGAGATAGCCATTTTGTTCTGCGTAGTTGATTTCCTGAGAGAAAATATGTTTTTGAGGAGGACACTCCCCCACAACCCTCGGGGTAAGGGTTTTAAGTTATGCCCTGAGGGCACATAACAACGATGTTGGCACAATGTATCATTTATTATTTTTTTTTCCTTTAAAGCAGGCCACTTCGTATCGAAGAAGTTGTCGTAGAAACTTCGAGAAGGGCTCATTCAATTGGAAATTGGAGTGGCTTGTGCCCTTTTTAATAGTTGAAAGTGAATGTAAGGCAACTTAACACCCCTTCCACGCCCACCATTTCCCGAAACACATCCAATCAAAATTTTGAGATAGCCATTTTGTTCAGCGTAGTTGATTTTCAGATAGAAATTATATTTTTGAGGAGGACACTCCCCCACAGCCTTCAGGGCAAGGGTTGTAATTGCCCTGTGGGCATATAAGGTTTTTATAGAAGGCGTTGTCGTAGAAACTTCAAAAAAGGCTCATTCGATTGGAAATTCAAAGGGCTAGTGCCCTTTTTAATAGTCGAAAGTGATTGGAGGACAACTAGCCCTCCGCCACGCCCATCATTCCCCCAAACACATCCAATCGAAATTTTTTGATAGCCATTTTGTTCAGTAGTTGATTTCCAAAAAGCCAATATGGTTTTGAGGAGGACGCTGCCCCACAATCCTCGGGGCAAGGGTTTTAAGTTATGCCCTGAGGGCATATAAGAACGATGTTGGCACAATTTATCATTTATTATTTTTTTTCCTTTAGAGCAGGGCACTTCGTATCGAAGAAGTTGTTGTAGAATCTTCGAAAATTTGAAATTGGAGTGGCTTGTGCCCTTTTTCATAGTCGAAAGTGATTTTAAGGCAACAAACACCCCTTCCACGCCCACCATTTCCCGAAACACACCCAATCAAAATTTTGACGTAGCCATTTTGTTCAGCGTAGTTGATTTCCAGATAGAAATTATGTTTTTGAGGAGGACAATCCCCCACAGCCTTCAGGGCAAGGCTTGTAAGTTATGCCCTGGGGGCATATAAGGTAAAAACTTCAAAAAAAGCTCATTCGATTGGAAATTCAAAGGGCTAGTGCCCTTTTTAATAGTTGAAAGTGATTGGAGGGCAACTAGCCCCCCCCCCCCCCGCCCATCCGACCCCACCACACATCCCAACGAAATTTTGAGATTGGCATTTTGTTCAGCGTAGTTGATTTCCAAATAGTAATTATTTTTTTGAGCAGGACACTCCCCCACAGCCTTCAGGGCAAGGGTGGTAAGTTATGCCCTGGGGTCATATAAGGTTTTTATAGAAGGCGTTGTCGTAGAAACTTCAAAAAAGGCTCGTTCGATTGGAAATTCAAAGGGCTAGTGCCCTTTTAAATAGTCGAAAGTTATTGGAGGGCAACTATCCCCCCTCTCACACCCACCTTTTCCCAAACACATCCAATCCAATTTTTGAGATAACCATTTTATTCAATGTAGTTTTAAGTTCTGTAAATTAGGTCTTTGAGGATGACAATCCCCTCATAGCCCTCAGGGCAAGGGTTGTAAGTTATGCCCTGGGGGCATATAAAGTTTTTATAGAACGAGTTGTCGTATAAATTGCAAAAAGGGCTCATTCGATTAGAAATTGAAATGGCTAGTGCCCTTTTTAATAGTCGAAAGTAATTGGAAGGCAACTAACACCCCTTCCACGCCCACCGTTTCCCCAAACACATCCAATCAAAATTTTGAGAGAGCCATGTTGTTCCACGCAGTTAAAGTTCAGGAAATTATACCTTAGAGCAGGACACTCCCCCACAATCTTCAGGGCAAGGGTTATAAGTTATGCCCTGGGGGCATATAAGTTTTTGCTGAAATATTTGTCGTAGAAACTTGAAAAGGGATCATTTGATTGGAAATCCAAAGGTCTAGTGCCCTTTTTAATAGTCGAAAGTGATTTGAGGGCAACTAGCCCCCCTCTCTCGCCCACCTTTTCCCCAAATACATCCATCAAAATTTTTAGATAGCCATTTTGTTCAGTGTTATGGATTTCCAGATAGAAACTATGTTTTTGAGGAGGACACTCCCCCACACCCCTCAGGGAAAATGTTTTAAGTTTTGCCCTGGGGGCATGTAAGGTTTTTATAGAAAGCGTTGTCGTAGAAACTTCAAGAAGGGCTCATTCGATTGGAAATTGAAATGGCTAGTGCCCTTTTGAATAGTCGAAAGTGATTGGAAGGCAATTAACACCCCTTCCACGCCCACCATTTCCCTAAATAAATCCAATCAAAACATTGCAATAGCCATTTTGTTGCTTATAGTGCGCAGTTCTAGAAGTTTTATCTTTGTGAAGGACACTCCCCCCACTGCTTTGGGAACAAGTGTTGCGTATTGTGTAATGGAGGCATGTGAGGTTTTATTGGTATCTGTCATAGGAACCCAAAAAGGAACTCAGTCAATTGGAAATTGAAATGGCTAGCGCCTATGCTATCCGTCAAAAGGGATTGGAGAGCAAGTAACCCCCCTCTCACGCCCACGTTTTTCCCAAACTCATCCAATCTAAATTTTTAGATAGCCATTTTATTCAACTTAGTTGAATGTTTTGGAACTTAGGTCTTTAAGGATGACAACCCATCCCCGCCACACGCCTCAGGGCAAGGGTTGTAAGTTATGCCCTGGGAGCATGTAAGGTTTTTATAGAAAGCGATGTTGTAAAAACATAAAAAAGGGCTCATTCAATTGAAAATTGAAAGGGCTAGTGCCCTTTTAATGGTCGAAACTGATTGTAGGGTAACTAGCCCCCCTCTCACGCCCACCATTTCCCCAAACACATCCAATCAAAATTTTGAGATATCCATTTTGTTCAACGTAGTCGAAAGTTCTGGAAATTAGGTCTTTTAGGATGATAACCCCATCAGAGCCCTCAGTGCAAGGGTTGTAAATTATGTCTGGGGGGCATATAAGGTTTATATAGAAAGTTGTTGTAGAAATTTCAAAAGGGGCTCATTTGACTGGAAATCGAAATTGCCCTTTTTAATAGTTGAAAGTGATTGTAGAAAGACTATCGCCCCTCTTACGCCCAGCATTTTCCCAGACACATCCAATCAAAATTTTGAGATAGCCATTTAGTTTAACGTAGTTGAAAGTTCTTGAAATTAGGTCTTAGAGGATGACAACCACCCTCACAGCCCTTAGGGTAAGGGTTGTAATTTATGCCCTGGGGGCATATAGGCTAAGGTGTTTATAGCAAGTGTTGTCGTAGAAACTCAAAAAGGGCTCATTCGACTGGAAATCGAAAGGCCTAGTGCCCTTTTTAATTGTCGAAAGTGATTGGAAGGCTTGACATTTTTATAGTAAAGATCGATGTGGCTATAATGTTTTGCCACAATATAATTTTTGTTGTTGTTGTTGTTTAGACACTTTGTATTGAAGCACTTTGTATCTACCAAGCGTGAAGCTATCACAAAGCAGCATCGATAAATAAATGAAACCCAAAACGAGCAGAAATTACAATAAATAACCGATTCAAACTCAAAACGAGCAGAAATTAACATGAGTAGGGGTCAAGATCCTTATGCCATCCCAAGGCCAGAATAAAATTTGCACTTTAATGAAAAAAATACAAATGAATGTGCATTGTCAGTTTAATATACATGTACTGATATTTAGTAATCAAAATGTTAATATTTTTCGATTTATTAAAGTTATAAAAGTAAACACATTTATATTTTTTTCAGTAAAGTGCAAATTATGTTCTGGCCATAGGAAGGCATAGGGGCTTTGAGTATGGCTTCAGGAGCCATACTCAGTATGGCTTCTGCAAAAGTCACTCAACTACACATGCGGTGTTACGCCAATGTGATTTTGTGAATCAGTGTCTTGATAGTGGAAAAATACCTCTCAGTGTTTTTATAGATTTTGAAAAAGTATTTGATACGATCTATTTTAGTATTTTACTAAGTAGATTAAAGCCTTTAGGGGCTAAAAGGGATTTTTTTAATTCACTCGATTCTTTTTTAAAGGGATTGTCGATAAAGGTGATAATTGATAATATGACTCTCAGTTCATATCTTGTGGAATGTGCTGTTCCACAGAGTTTTGTGTTGAGTTCGCTATTATATTTGGTTTCTGTAGATACTATGAGATTTTACCTTCGTGATTCGTGTCTTACTTCTTTTGCAGATGACACTGCTATTTCTTTTCATGGTGTTTCTGTGAATGAGTTAATTAATAGTGTAAATATCGTATTAGATTTTGTAAGTGTGTTTACGTCTTTAAGTCGGTTGGCGGTTAATGTAAAAAAAAGACAAATTTTATGGTTTTTAGTCGAATTGGTAAGCCCGTTGATATCGGTGGACGAATATTATTTTCTGGTAATTCTCTAGAACAGGTTAAAGGTATGAGGTATCTAGGTTTTTACCTAGACTACAAAATGTCTTGGAAACGTCACAGTGATCTTGTGGTATAGCCCATTGATATCGGTGGGCGAATATTATTTTCTGGTAATTCTCTAGAACAGGTTAAAGGTATGAGGTATCTAGGTTTTTACCTAGACTACAAAATGTCTTGGAAACGTCACAGTGATCTTGTGGTATCATTAGTTACAATAGGCCTTGGAATTATACGTCGACTGAAGCACTTCGTACCAGATCGGGTGATGTTGCTTCTTTATCATGCGATTATTAGCCCCTATATATCGTACGGCTTTGTGTTATGGGCAAGGGCGGATCCAGGATTTTTGTTTCGGGGGGGGGGGTTACTAATTTTTACTTTTTCGGGGGGGGGGGTTACTAATTATTGCCTCAGTTTTCGACTGATTATACTGATTTTTACCTAGGTTTTTTCGATTTTTACTTATTTTCGACTCGGTCAAAGAATTTGGGGGGGGGTCAAACCGGGTAACCCCCCCCCCCTGGATACGGCCTTGGTTATGGGCTAGCAATTTTTTTTGGGTAATTTTAGGCGTGTACAGGTATCACAGAATAATGCAGTCCGTTTGATAGGGGGGTACATTAAAGAAACTATTAATACAGTAGCTTGTTTTAAGAAATTAAAGGTGATGGATGTGGGACAAATTCGTGACTACCAGACTGTGTTTTTTACTTGCCAGTGTCTTCATGAAGTGTGTTCATCGGTGTTTTTAGATTTTTTTCGACATAATAGTGATTTGCATGATTATTATACAAGGAATGTGAATAATCTGGTAACAGAGTATAAGAGTGGAAGTCGTACTGGATCTCAAATGAAACATCTGGGCCAGGGGGTATGGAATTCCCTCCCAGATAGTGTTAAGGTGGCTGAACACCAGCATTTGTTTAAAAAGAAAGTAAAGAATTTTTTGTTAGGGGGTGAGGAGCCATGATTCAGAGATTGAAGATTTATGTTATTATTTATTTTCTTTTGTTATCATCTTCTTTTTTTTGTTTTTTTTCTTCTGTCTTTTCTGTGATGTTCATCAGTATGTGTGAAAATTCAGTTTGAAATTTACTTAGAAATTTAAAAGTTATTTTTTAGTATGTTGAATTAGTTTGTGGTAACCGCCCAGTGCCAGTGCATTTATGTCTTCCCATGGGTGGTTACCTATGGGTCACGTTTAACTAGGTCATTTTTGTAATAAATTAAATAAAAAAAAACAAGTTTTTTTAACTGAAAATAAGGAGGGACATTAAAACTTAAAACGAACAGAAATTATTCCATATATGAAAGGGGCTGACCCGTTCTCAACGCCTCGCTCGTTCCGCTAAAGTTTTTTATTGTTTTAAAAAATAGAGTTGTGAGAAAGAGTCTAACTTTAGCGTAAAGAGCGAGGCGTTGAGGAGGGGACAGCCTCTTTCATATATGGAATAATTTCTGTTCGTTTTAAGTCTTAATGTCGCTCCTTACTTTCAGTTAAAAAAAATTGTTTTTCTAATTTAATTTCTGATCGTTTTTTAAATAATGTTGAAACAAGTTGAAAAACTTTTTTTTTAAATTTAATTTCTGATCGTTTTTTTAAATAATGCTGGGAAATCCGGCGCCCCCTTAATAGCAATGTCCCTTCCCCCATGAAAACTTCCTCCATGGAAAGATCCTCCCACCTAATCTTCGACCTCCCCCCTCCCCACAACCAGAAAAAATCCCCCCTGAAAATGTCTGTATACTTTCCAATAACGAATAACATATGTAAACATTGGGTAAAGTTCATAACTTTCAGCCCTCCCCCCGGGGACTTAGGGGGATTAAGTCATCCTAAAAGAACTATTTATTATATTTTCGACCATGCTGAACAAAGAGGCTATCTCAAAATTTTGATCATGTAACTTTGGGAAAAAAATAGCGTTGGAGGGGGCCTAGTTGCCCTCCATTTTTTTGGTCACTTAAAAAGGGCACTAGAATTTTTAATTTCCATTTAAATGAGCCCTATCCCGATATTCTAGGACCACTGGATCAATACGATCACCCCTGGTAAAAAAAAAAAAAAAAAAAAAAAAAAAAATAAACACGTGACCGTGATCTTTCTTCTTGTAAAAATTACAAAATTTCACATTTTTGCAGATAGCTTGAAACCTCTACAGTAGGGTTCTCTAATACGCTGAATTTGATGATATAATTTTCATTAAGTTTCTATAACTTTGAAGGGGTGTTTCCCCCTTTTTTTCGAAAATCAGGCAAATTTTCTCAGGCAGCTAGCTTTTAATGAGTAGGACTAAACTTGATGAAATTAATATATTTGAAATCAGCATTAAAATCTGATTATTTTTGATGTATCTATTGGTATCAAAATTTCGTTATTTAGAGTTTCGTTTACTCTTGAGCCGGGTCGCTCCTTACTTACAGTTCGTTACCACGAACTGTTTGATTGAGCCGGGTCGCTCCTTACTTACAGTTCATTACCACGAACTGTTTGATTAATCTAATCTAATCTTAAAATAGTGGCACAAATATATGGAAAAGTTGGCTCAAAATCGGGCTAAAATACTTTATTGGTTCCATCTATGCAGCGTTCAAATCTACCTTTGATTAGCTTTCCTGCGGTGATTTTGAAAACTTTTCCATCTGCTGCTTCATCTCAAATTAAAGTTGCGTATTTTAGATATTTTAAATTTCTACTAGATTTTCCGCTTAGTGCTCGTAATATTTCTTTTAAATATATGTATGGAATAAAGGACCCGCTTGATGTAATAAAGATTAAGTGTGAGCTTTTAGTTCAAAAGGCTCGAAATTATCTTGAATATAGAAATTTATTCCCGTTTTCTTAAAAATCTAATATGTTAACCGATTGACGTAGATGATCGTATTTGTCGGTAGTTTTGGTCGTGTTAGTTGTAAGTTGTGTCTTTATATTTTATATTTATTTTGAATTTACTCTTCATAGTGTATCCTGAGGGAAAATAAAAGTATTATTATTATTATTATTATCATATCATCTGCCCTATTTCTCATTTTCTTCACTTTTTCACATTTTCTGCCCTTTTATGAGCCAAAAAAAAAAGAATTTTTTTTGGAAACTTCAGGTTCATTCAGCCATTTACAGGAGATTCGAATCCCTTAAAATATGGCACTTTGTATTCTATAGATGGTTCCTTCAACTCTGCTGTGCCGTCAGGATTCCATTTCGACCAAACGGAAGACTAATATTTCGTTCAAAATGTACTTGTTTGTTACCAATTACGGTGTTCTTACTGTAAAAATATCACTAACATGGTTACAGACTTTGACGCTGGAGCTACAGATATCATACAAAAGGTTTCAATTTTCGTTACATCTCTTGTAATTGAACTAGGACACTAGAATAAGTACCCACGAAAATAGCTCGCTTCATGTAGGCTAGCTTGATTCCCCATGTTTGAATCATTCTTCAAAGCACATCGCAACAACAGGCCCAGTGTGTGTTTTTACATACTTTTGCATTGGGCTTTCGGAGTAATCAACCGATCAACCGAGAGTGAAAACCAGTCAGAATTTTTTTGCAGGACTCGGTCTTTGTCCACCCGTTAGAAAAAAAACACAAATCACGTCATGGGTCAGTTTTTCCTCCCCACTGAAAACTTACCACATCAGTGGGTACTACACATCTTCTTTCTCCAGTTTTTCGCCACTGATGAGTGAGAACTGACTACACCCTTGAGTACCGAATGAACCTGTTATCTATTACATTCAAAACTTCATAATGAAACTTTTTTTTCATATTTCAGGGAAATTTACAAATAAATCATCTGAAATTGTCCTCAATTTACTAACTTGGTTCCGTTTTTACTAAATTTAGAATGAAATTACCATATTTTCAGATTCTTAATGAGAAACGTTCATGTATCAAAAGTTTGGAAGCTTTTTCGGAGCCCCAATTAAGATAACCGGCATTAACCAGACCTTAAAGGAGGAACTCTTCAAAAATTGTTATTCACCATGTTTGTTTTTTCAATTTCTAGATAGATATCCTCCTTTAGTTATACTATTTTTACGAAAAAAAATGTACTTAACAAATAAACCTTAAAAACAATATCGTTTTTTTTTACAAAAATGATCAAATTTTCTAAATTTAACATTATGTTCATTCATGAAATATTAATCACAATGAAGAACATATTTTAAAAGTTTAAGCAATAAGTTATATAGTAAATAAATGAGTTTATCAAAATTTTTATAAACTCATGTTATCATGATAAACTCATGATAAACTCATGTCATGTCATGTTTGTTAATATTCCTGTTTTGTTAATATTCCAGGATTTATAACATGAAAACTAGATTGTCACTGCAACTGCAACTGTTAAAATATGTCAAAATTGGAAATAAAACCATGAAGGGGGGGGGGGGGGTGCGCAAATTATTCAAAGTTTAGGGGTAATTTTTTCCGGTATTTCTGTCAAGTATTTTTTTGTCAAGGATTTATAACATGAAAACTAGATTGTCACTGCAACTGCAACTGTTAAAATATGTCAAAATTGGAAATAAAACCATGAAGGAGGGGGTGCGCAAATTATTCAAAGTTTAGGGGAAATTTTTTCCGGTATTTCTGTCAAGTATTTTTTTCCAATGAAGGTCAAAATATGTCAAAATTGGAAATAAAACCATGAAGGAGGGGGTGCGCAAATTATTCAAAGTTTAGGGGCAATTTTTTCCGGTATTTCTGTCAAGTATTTTTTTCCAATGAAGGTACCAACAAAGAAACATTTTCAAGGACTTTAAAAAAATTATTTTTCGAAATAGGGGGCTGATAGATCGACCCCCCCCCCCATAATCACTGAGACTGAGGGCAACAGATGCTTTATTTATCTTAGATATTATTGATTTAAAAGAAAAGTGTCTCAAATGAAAAAAGCTTCGTTTGTTCGTCTGATGAGATTAATTTCAAAGTACTTTAGATTTGAGATTAATTGCTTAAAAAGGGTATAGATCTATTGGTTTGGTATCCATTCGAATGAAACTTATGTTGATAATCTAACACAATATACTAGGAGCGGTCATTTATTTGACCATCCTTCTTTTATTAAAAAGTATGAAATTCCTTATTTTGTCAATAGTAGTTTTAGATCATAATCAGTATGATAGCACTGCCTAAATAAAAGTGATTTGGGCATATGTATTATTTTTTGTTTACCAAGCACTTTGTATAGAAGGGGTTATCGTAGAAACTTCGAAAGGGGCTTATTCGATTTGAAATTGGAATTACTAGTACCGTTTCAAACAGTCAAAAGTGATTGAAGGGCATTCAGGCTCCCTCCCACGCCCGTCAATTTTCCAAACAAATTCAATCAAAATTTGAGGATAGCAATATTGTTCAACATAGTTGAAAGAAGCAGAAACTATGTCTCTGCGTATATCAAACACCCAAAGCCCTCGCAGAAAGGGCTGTAAGCTATTAAATCCGCCCTTTGTTTACATATATTATCTATTTAACTGAGCAATAATTGTGCATCAAAGTATAAAATTTTTTTCGAAAACGGCTCCATATTTATTTTCGAAAAATAGCGTTCTAAAATTTTCTGACCTTTGTAAAAAGCCTTAATTTTGGAAAAATTAATTATATAAGTTACGTCATATGTATCTATGACGCATGTAAAATTACACAAGAAATATAGCTCCGTATAAAACACCAAATGTAATTAGTCTATTTACAAAATGCGTTTTCAGCAGTTTCATAATACCTAAAGGACAAAAACGTAAATGAACAAACTGGACCATCAAATGAGACATGATCGATCCAAGCAGCTAAGGCAAAGGACATTGAATAAATATCTGAAGCAAACGAAAATAAAGATCAAAGAATCATAGGGTTAGAATACTTGCGAAAATTGTAATTACAACGGTTCAAAAACGAAAGTGAAGAACAAAGAAATATACTATTAAAAGTTAATCGATAGTGAAAATTACAACGAGTCAAAAAAGGAAATTGAAGAACAGAGAATCGAGTGGGTACAAGACAGGTGACAAAGGGGATTAGAACGAATCAAAAATAAAAGTGAACAACAAAGAAGGCGTTTAAAGGAGTTTCATAAGGCTTAGAAGACAAAAAATTCAATTAACAATTCCTCAAAATGAATAAACTGGACCATTAAATGAGGCAAGATCAAGACGATTACCTGAGAACAACCTTGACCGTCAAAGATGATAAAACCAATCCGAGAAGCTTGAGTCAAGGGCATTGAACAAATAATTGGAGCAATGATAAACAGAAACAAAGAACAAAAGAAACATGTGGTTAAAATAATTGCAAATACGACATTTACAGCGAGTCAAAAACAAAAGTAAAGAACAAAAAATATGCGGTTGTAAGACATGCGACAACGAGTATCAGAACGAATCAAAAATAAAAATGAAGAATAGAGGAAGAACTGGTTAGAAGATATGCGACAGCAAGAACAAAGATATATGTGGTTAGAAATAAATGCTAGCGAAAATTACAAGCAACAGCGAGGATCAGAATGTATAGAAAATGAAAGTTGGAAATAGATATGAAACAAAATAAATATTCTCACGTCGTCATCATTCATTAATTTTCCTGGTTGTCGTCATAATTAGGAAGAGATTACTATGTATTTTTTAAGTATGCCCTAGTTCACGACCTTTGGTGGCTAATGTTCTAATTTTGGCCATTAATTGTTATTATAAAACGAATTTTGACAGAACATTTTGTTCTTGATCATTTGCACAAGTGCCACATTCATTTTGAAAATGTTTTCTTCTGTAACTGCTTTTATCAATTGACTGCTTGAAATTCTCGTCAATTAGAAATTGGTCAAGTAAAAGAAAAGGAATCAAATATGAATTACATCTTAAAATAATAAAGTCATACAAATTGATATATTAAAACAGATTTATTAAATTGTTATATAAGAAATATCAAAATGCCAATAGGCAATTAAATAGGCCAATTTTCGTTTACCGGAGTAAATTATCACTAAAATTCATTAACCAAAAAAATCATTAGGGAATAAAACAAAATCACTAGAAATAGTGACATTTTTGCTCAAAAATAGGCCTACAGATTGAATGTCCTAATACAGATACAATTTATTTATGTTCTGGTCTTGAGAAGGCGTGGGGGCTATCAGCCCTACTCATTTATACTCGTTATGAGTTTGACTCGGCTATTTATTGTAAATTCTGTTCGTTTTTAGTTTCATTTACTTATTGATAGTGATTTATGGTAGTTTATACACTTATTTGACTTTTATTGAAGATTATTTGACTCTATTTCTGCTCATTTTTGGCTTAATGGAGGTCTTTACTTTTCTTTGAAAAACTTTTTTGTAGGAAACGTTTTTAAATTAATCCCAACAAGGAATGATCATCAAACGCCATTTTTTGATTGACCGACGATTCTTTAGAATAATTTCAGCCGACTAAATTTATTCTTAACATACGGGATCTGATACTTCAGTGAAAATTCAGCACTTTCTAATTTGAATGGAACAAGATGAAGCTTCTTGTAGCCAACATTAGAATAACTATTCTAGTAATTAGTAATAAATAATTTTATGTAAGCAAATAATTAGATAATTTTATGTACGCATATAATTAAATAATTTTATGTACGCAAATAATTAAATAATTTTATGTACGCAAATAATTAAATAATTTTATGTACGCAAATAATTAAATAATTTTATGTACGCATATAATTAAATAATCTTATGTAAGCAAATAATTAAATAATTTTATGTACGCAAATAATTAAATAATTATATGTACGCAAATAATTAAATAATTTTATGTACACAAATAATTAAATAATTTTATGTACGCAAATAATTAAATAATTTTATGTACGCAAATAATTAAATAATTTTATGTACGCAAATAATTAAATAATTTTGTCTACGCAATTGTATATATAATAGGTATATAGAATATTGTTTTGTATAAACTTGTTTGGGAAATATTTTGAAACGTTATATATTCGACTTATAGAGAAGTTACCTAATCGGAGACCAGGACCATATGCCAATGGGAGACAGTCGATGCTGCCATCTGCTCGGCAGGGTAAATCAATTGCTCCGGTTGCTAATTCCACGCCAGAAGGAGATGCCGCTACACGACGTTTGAGAAGAAAAACTGTTTTTGCACTGGGAAATACCAGAAAAAGTAAGTGGCTGCATCCTTTTAGGAGCATTTATCTTTATACAACTTAAAGCCACTCGATACCTTAGAAATCATTTTGGAGCCTCAGCATCGGCTGACCGCCTCAAAGACAAAGGGCCCATTTGCAGGGAAGTCCCAAAGTTACCGAATTACTCAAATGATATTTCCTTGAAACTTTGAAAAAAATTAATGGGGATCTTGAATGTGGCAACAGTTCGGAAAGCTAAAGAGAGGCTAGTTTAAAATAAAAAAAATCTTTTACTAGTTTTTAAGCAAAGAACTGTCTATTCAATATACCTATCCTATAAATAATACATCCCCTGTGGGTTGGCATGTTTTGAATCAGAGCTGGTAGCACCACAGGAAACTCCAAAAGCTATCAAATAGTCCAAATGACATTTCCTTTAAGCTGAATTTAGCGTTTACTTAACGAGTATGCTAGAACGTTCTTAGGGACTGTTGTTTCCTGTACATTACAAAAAAAATTCTGCTCCATTTAATTGAAAAATAAGAATTACACTTTCTAATAATGTAAGTTTTATTAAATCTAAAAACCATCAAAAAAAGATACGAAAGTGCCCCGCCCCTCTTAGTTTAAAAAAATGTCTTATGTATCTTCACTAAAACAATTCTCGCCCCCTCCCATAATTTTTGTGATTTGCCCCTTCTAGCCTTCATATTTAGCTGTATGGAAGGCAATTTCCTTAAATCGCTTTGAACAGCTAAATAGTCTACAATAGATTTTTATACAGCTAGAATGTCGTATATACGCATATATGTATACAGTAATTACATATACAGTTAAAAAGTTTTAAAGTAGATTTTTATTTTGTTAGAGGAGAAAGGAGTCGTTAAGAAAAGATATAAGAAAAACGCAAATTTGTAGATGAGCTAAAAGCGAAGCAAGCGATTCATGGAAAGGGAAGTTCAAATGAAGTTTATTTGTTGTATCTGTTACAACTCAACGAAGAAAATAGAAATATGAGATTGATTAGGGGGGGGGGCAGCTATACCATCTCTGCACGAAGTCAAGCATGAATTTCTTATGTTAGAAAGTTATATTAGTAAGATAATTTTTACAAGAAGATCTCTCCTTAAATAGACGAGAAGTAAGTCGTGTACAAAGGACATCAACCACGCAGAACTGTTGCAAAGCCAGCTTTGGTGCACAAGTGCTAAATCGCTCTATTCACAACGTTCAGAGCTGTTTCGTAGTTTATGGAACAGCCCAATAAAGTTTCTTTATGGTAAATACTTTCCCGGTAAATATATTCCCGGTAAATAATGTCCCCGGTAAATACTTTCCCGGGACATACTTTAGTCTGGAGATCCACCCCTGAAAGTTTCATTGCACTAACTTAACTACTTTCCAAGGTAGCAGAAGGTAGCCTGTCTAGAATTTTACCAAATTATGTAATCATTGATGATGGTGGTGATGAAAAGAGGGGATCGATGGTAATTATCCGTTTGGTGGTTAAGATCTAGAAAGCGTTTAATTTTCTATTGATTGGAAAGCATGCAAGAAATTAACAGAGAATGTGTTTGATAGGACTGAATTACCTTCGATTGGACATTGGTAAAGCAGTGTTGCCAATTCATATTTTATTGTAGGGGGCGGGTCAAATTTTATTCTTCAAAATCGAGGGGAAGTGTTTTTTTTCATTGAGAACACCAAAATAAAGGGTTTTTTTCCAATGGAAATAACCCCAAAAAGGATTTTTTGGATTCGGAAGGGGGGGGGGTAAATGTCCCCTGCCCCTTTCCTCTGATTGGAGCCACTGTTTTGAAGGATAGTAATTGTGACTAATATGCTTGAAGTATACCGTTTAAGGTCTCGTAAAGCATTTTCTATATTATTATCCGTATTATATATTCTATATTATCTATAGTATATCCACGAGCTTTTTACGGTCTTTTTTTAATATTCTTTTTTGTAAGTTTTTATGGAAAGTTGGACATAGGGACTTGTAAACCCAGATGAATGAAAAAAAGAAGATAAATTTAGGGGAAAATATAGTATTTGCAGTATTCCTTGTCACCAACACAGCACCATCTATCTAAATTGTAAATATCCAAATAGATGTCAGGCAGGATGTTTCTGGATGAACTTACACTAAAAGTGTTGTTTTTATGTCATTTCCAAGGCTGAAGTGCATATCTTAAATTTTCTGTCCCTTGACAAGACAGCGGCAGCATCTTAACTTATAATGGGAATAGCTAAACTATGTGGCTGAAAAATAGCTAAACTGAATGCCTTCGGTTTGATATATTAGAAGCTGATTGTTAAGTTTTGACAAAATAAAATAAAAACCTATTGAAAATCAAAATTAGATAGCAGAAGAACAAGAAAAATTTAAATTATTGTTTCCATATTAATACTCCAAAAATGCAAAATATGAAAGTGAGCTTTATGTTTTTGCCAAACATTAAGGAGAAACGGCGAGAACCAGCACAATATCCATAGAACAATCGAGGGGAAAATAAATGATTAAATAGGATAACACTTATTCAGTCAGTTTTTTTGGCTGAGAAAAGTACTTTAAAGTGTTTGAAAAATTTTTAAGTCACTTTAACTCTTCAACAAATTTCCTCCCTCTTGAAAATTGAAATTTTAAAAATAAAGATTTTACGTGTTTTTTTAAGTTATTAACTGAGAAGGCAAAAGTTAAGGGTTTTTTGAAAGACAGTAAAGGAAAAGGAGGCGGGGTCTTTGGCAGATATTTCTCTGGTATATATAGATAATACAATAAGTAATTGTGCATTCCTAAACCACATTGGCCACATTCGTTTCGCGCTGAAGAAGAGAGGCGTTTGTCCTCTCGAAATATTCGCTTTGTTTTTTCAGTATCTTCATTTGGCCTATAAAAACCCCATTTTTGTTCGTTTTTCTTTCTTTATGTGTGCATTCCTTTTAATTTGTCGAGTTTTTACGTTTTTTTTTGTTTTTTTTTTACGTTTTGTAAGATTTTTTGTACGTTGTAGGTGTTTTGGGTCTGGAAGAGACACTTTATCGAAAAGGTAGGAGCTAGGGATTTTTTTTAGGCGTGAACTAAGAGGGAAAGTATTTCAAGGGGGCTGTAAAAGACACAACAGGAGGGAAAGCTGTTGGGTAAGTGCTCCCTCCTCCCCCTTTCTAGAATATTGAGTAGGCCTAATTAAAAAAAGAAATTTTTTTTCATATAGTTTGCCAAGTATATACGTTCTTTTTTTAGTTGTGAACTTAGAAGGCAGTTATTTTTATGTATTTGAAAATAAACTCAAAGGCTGGCTGAAGCCATTATCTTATTGGAGCAATATACATTTGAATTTATTTTTGTTTATATATCTCAAACGTTTGGCAAGTAAAAATTAGAAGTTTTTAAGCTTGAGGTCAAAAATCTTTTTGAACGGATGGTTGTAGAGAATTGAGAGATAGCTCATTTGACCGCAGATAAAAAATCAAATAAAAGTCTTTTTTTGGAGGGGGGCACAGTCGATTGAGAGGAAACTCGTTACCAATATATCATTTTGCCTTGGTGTTACCGACCTCACAAGGCATCTGCTCAAAATTATATAATTTCCATTTTTATTAAAACGATCAAAGGCCTAAGAAATGGGCCTCTGGGGGAGACATGAAAAGTGTGGCCAGGGGTAAGTGCCCCAAATGTAAGTGGCCAGGGGTAAGGGTGAAAGTTCTGCCCTTGTTTGGGTATTAGATTTTGTCTTTCTTCAAAGTGATTTCTTCCTCGTAGGTTCGTTTGTGGTTGGACACCACGCTAATATCTGCTGGTCTTTAGTCTCAAATATGCTCTTGACTTTTTATGGAAAACTGATCATTTTTTAAAATGGTGTTATCCATAGAGAATAATGTTTGCCCAAAATTTATCCGTAAAACCCAGCCTAGCCATTGTAAAAAATTCCTTTTATATTAGCCATAGGAAGCGGCATTGCACTAAAATTTTCTTGACATAACATTTTCTTGACCTGACATAAGGAGGCTCTGATCACGGTCGAAATCTCCACCGGAGAGAGTCACTGTGTTTGAACGAAGATTTCGATCGGTTAGATACTAGTATATAATCAATCATGTTGGCAGTCCTTCCATCAGGGGACCACCAAGTGAATTTCTTCTTTCGCCGGTGTTTGAACATTGTATTTGTTTCAAAGATGTCATTGTCTCGGCAAAAATCAATGAGTCGCTCTCCTCTGCTGTTGATTTGTCCGATTTCATAATTTGCCCGCAATATCTTCGTTTCCGCTGTTGTCATTTCCGAAGATGGTATTGAATTCTCCATGAACTATAACCAAATCTTTCTTTGGAATGGTGTCAACAAGGCTCTGAAGCTGAGAGTAAAAATCTTTTCAGACTCCTCGTCCGACCTGCACTAGAACTACCTGCACTAGAGAGAGGTTGAAAGAGGTTGCTGAACTTGCTTTTTGTCGGATCAGCATCAATCTATCCGAGGCAGACACTAGAAATTTCCTTGCTGTTCTCGTCAGCAAAAAGCCGACTCCTTGCCCGTGTTCTCCATCTTGCCTGCCAGAGAATATGAGGGTTGTGTCTCCTATCTGTTCTTAGCTGTTACCCGGTAGATGCGTTTCTGAGAGACCAATGATATTCCACTTGTATCGCTTTGTTTTACGGAGGTACAGGATATTCTTTCCTGGTTTCGCAAGTGTCAGGAGGTTTAATGTTCCGATTCTGGTTGTAAGTCTTCTACAAAAAAACTGGTCTATCGTCCGTTTTGAGATAGACTGGTCAAATGTTAGAAAATTCTTCTGGAAAACATAGCATGTCTTCTATATTCGGAAGCGCCCATGTGTCAGAATAGTGCCTTGTCACAACAGTACCTAGATATTTGGAAAATTGATAGTTAAAAGTACTCTTACTCTAATAGGCACTAATTAGTAAAAGTAGTTAAATATATATTTAATAAGAAAGTGTTAACTGATCAGATCTAAAAATTATTCTAAATTATCCAAAAAAGGCACTACATTCTTAAGCATTTCTAAGGTCGGGAAATTAAAAACAAATGAGATTGAACAAATGTTTAAAGGTGTGAGAAGGTGTTTTGGTTGTCAGATTAAAATTGTATTTGCTCGCTTATGTGTGTATGTTTTAAATTTTTATTGTAGATCAGTATTAACAAAGTTATTCAGCTTTTGAGAGGAAAATTTTCTCTCCATTGATAAGGTGGACCGAGTATTTTTAGTCGGGGGGGGGGGTTTACAATAAAAAAACTTAAAAACGTATAAAAAATTGTTTATATGCATTTTTGTTACATTTTTACGAGTAGGACAAAAATTTCTGGGGGGGGGGTTAATTTCCCATAGGCCCTCTGGATACGGTCTTGCTCCACATGCAGTGATATTTTAAAAGTGGTCACATTCAAGTATATGGTATGATAATATTAAAGCAGCGAAAACACACCTGACTTCGAATCATAAACCGTTTCAGATCATAACGTATAACATTAGGTACTAAAGAATAAACGAAGTCTATTATGCTTACAAGTTCTCATTAGAACTTGACCCCCGCCTCCTACAGTATAACTAAATATATCCATACAGTACAGGAACTTACAAAGGGGAGGGGGCTTTGCCTCCCCTTAAATCATAAATTCTCTTTAATTTCTGGGCACTCCTAATTCGAGTTTTTCACTCAAATCTAGTTTTTTATTGCCCGCCTCCCCCGCGGAATTTCTTTTTGTTAACCCCTCCCTTAAAAAAACCTGTGTACATGCGTGATATTGTACATACATGTACATACTTCAATGCTCTAGTACATATACTAAACTATGGTACATGCTGATATAGTACATACATGTGAATGAGCCACCGGTTACCCCACAGTATATGTTCAAGTGTTATTTTCTAAGGAATTGTTGAACAAAAACTTGAAATATGTGTCACGAAACAACTTTCACTATGATACTCATAATTTCCCACTGAATATAGACCCAAATACATCTAGTGTGCCTTTAAGATCCGTGCTTGACAGACATTTGCAACAGATGTTGATACTTTGATCAACAGAACAAAAAGAATAGCTAATATGACGCTGTTAAATACTGCTTTTGAAGTGTGCTAAGTCATGGTCAGCTTGTCGAGAGCTTTTCTTGCACTATTTTGTTAATTTATTTCTATTCATTTTGTTTAGATAAATTCAGTCTACAGGAATTAAGCGCAAAATTAGAATAAACCTTGATTTGAATTCGGAAGTCATCTTTTTATTTGTCTGGAGTTCCCGACTTAAAGAATCAAGTTTGCATGAGATGATTTTCTGTCAGATTTTTCGAAGTCAAGTATGTAGACTTCATAGAGTTACCTTGGACCAATACTGTGCATGGGTAATTGCAGAATCTCCAAATCAAGATTCTATTAGCTTCTCGAAAGCTCATGCCACAGAGGAAGACCCAAAAATATACTCTTGCCGAAACTTCAATGCCTGTTTACAACGGGAGTGAGGTGGGAGTGGGAAGACATTGTTACAGCTGCAAGCTTCAGAGACAATCAGAAATTCTATTTGACGCCGGAGTCATTGGAGAGACTAGGTGTAGGCTCTCGTTGTAAATACGTTAAATATTTTACTTGAACGTGAAAATTCTTGACACGTATCTGTATCTGCGTACGCCGCAATAACATCAAAAAGGAGGGAGAGGAAGTATTAGGGTCTAAACAGTCCTATATTTAGCCTCTTCAGATCGGAATAATCGTCTCTGACCCTCAGATGCCTCCAACAGGAGATACTTGGTAGAAAGTGTTTTCCCGGTCCACTTCGTATAGAAGGGTGGCTGTAGAAACTTAAGAGAGGGATTATTCGATCAGAAATTGAAAGTTTTGGTGTCTTCTTTTAGAGTTAAAAGGGATTTACTTTGCCCCCCCCCTTATGGATGAGTACACAGCCCAATTTATATATTCCCATTGTATTTTAGAAAAACGAACGGTGAACGCTAACATTTCACAAAGGCGAGCGCTACACAAACGACGCCAATTGTAAATTATAGTGAGAATAAATAGTATGACTGTATATTTCTTCACCAGTAAGGGGGCGGGGGAGCGAATTACTGCGGTTTTAAAAATAAGACAAGTGAGTGTTTATGGTTGTTTTGAAGTAGCTACCAGAATTGTCTAGGCCTTCCATTCAAGTGGTCCCCTATGATCTTCACCTTTATCCATGCGTGGTTTTCGTTATTACGGGTTCGTATTCAAAGTGATTGTAATCTTTCTTTTTTTCTTACAAAATAATTTCTTTGAGTAAGCTCCCTTTTATTGATAATTGAAATTAAACGGTAATATATAAGAACGGACAAAATTTTTGATTTAGACAGTGAAAAACAGTTTAAGATACATATTGTAATAAAAAAACCAAATATTTTGGCTTTCCCTCCAGCAGCCATTATCAATGAAAAAAAAAGGTGAAAAAACTAGACTAAAAGCTTCATATATACAAGAAAATAAAACGACGAGATGAAAAAACGGTGTACAGCAAAAGGCAAAAAGAATAACAGAGGAAAGTCATATGTGATAAACTACATATGTAGCTCATATTCTGACGAGATGAGAAAACAATGACGAGATGACGAAAATGACGAGATGAAAAAACGCTGTGTAGCAAAAGGAAAAAAGAATAATAGAGGAAACTCATATGTGATAAACTGTATATGTATCTCATATTCTGACGAGATGAGAAAACGCTGACAAGATGGCGAAACTGACGAGATGGAAAAACGCTGTACAGCAAAAGGAAAAAAAGAATAACAGAGGCCACTCATATGTAATAAACTATGTATGTAGCTCATGTTCTGACATAATTAGCTATAAACAGGGGCGTCAATACACAGATTTGTATTGGGGGGTGGGGGGCCAAAAATTTTTCCCCAAAATCAAGTGGTATACGACTTTGTAAACAAAAATACAAAAAAGAGAGTATTTTCAACGAAACTACCCCAAAAAAGTATTTCCAAAATCTAGAGGGAAGAATTTTCCCCCTTACCAATTGACTCCTTCGACTGTAAAGAGTGGTTATGACTCTAGCTCCACTTGATGACATTTAATTCCCCCCTTTCCCTTTATTTGCATTTTTTCACCTTTTAAGATTTTAGTATCTTTTTGAACAGCTTGCTATTTTAAATTCATAAAAAAACATGCAAAATTATTAATTAAAAAGTATATTTGAAAAACCAAAGGAGCAGCCGCAAAGCTGCTAGGGTCCGTTGGGTATTTCTATAAAATACATCCTAGAGATAATAACTTTTAAATGACCGCATTTGAGTTGTCAACATACATAGCTATAAGTTATGACTATTTAGTAACAATTTAGTTAAATTTATCAAACGAGAAAGTTTGATAAATGGTTGTGAAAGTCAAATTTACAGCAAGCCAATGGACCAATACAAATTACTTGTTTTAATTAGCTTCTCACGTTAATTGGTTACGTTTATTTTATGTCAATTTGCTGATATGTTTTAATACTTGACCCAAAGGAATAGAATATTCATCGCTTTACCGGGGTCTCACAAGGTTCAAAACTGTAAGCGCCACACAAGGTTGCAGCCACCGTGGGTTCAACAAAGCCCACCAATGAACTAAAACAGTATAATTAACCTTAAATAGCTTCCCATGTCAAATCTATACGCTTATTATTATGCCAATTCACCTATGAGACCGAGTACCTGATCAAAGGAAATAGGATATTCAGGGTTTTACATGGCTCTGATAAGATTCCAAAACTACAAGTGCCACAAAAGTCTGCCACTGTCATGGTATCATTGGAAACATGGATTTCAGCACATTTTCATCGAGTTTCTAATATCAGAAATTATTATCTGAAGAGCCAAACTAGATATTAACAAACAGAAGATAGGGTTGAACGTCTGACCCAAGTGAACAGAGTCTGGAGACAATTTTGACATCTCGTGTTCTAACTTACCTCTTTTAAAATTTAAAAACTATACGTGTCATGGTGGCCGGGGTTTACCCCCCCCCCCCGGAAAATACTCCTGGGGTATTTTCGTCGAGGGAGTATTTTCCGCAGGGGGGGAGGGTGAATAGGTGTTATCTTATCGATTATAAAGGACTCATAAAGATGATTTTAATACCCTTCTACAAAAAAAAACAACGGTCTGATTGGTTGAATGAAAAAACATGTCTAGCGAGTTGCTACCGAGGGGGCGCCAACTTTCACAAATCACGTAATCAAGGTGGCGCGTCGCCAAAGTGTGGCAAGTGGTTTGAAACTATGCCAAGTGCTGCGAGGACTATGCCAAACGTTGCGGGGCCTGTGTCACCTGTTGTAAAATTATGTGGGATATGCGGCCCTTCGAGATGTAAACCGTGTAGCGGCAATCGGGTGACCCCTCGGTCGTTACGCAGACAAAATGAGGCATGTCTGTTGTGATATTTATGATCGTTGTGATCTGTCCAGTTGGGCTTATTCTTCATCTCGTTTGACCGACTTCAGATTTTTTTTTTTCTAACGGTGTAGTATGTCTGCATTCAATCCGACGTGTGAAATATGGCTCACAAATACTTACCTTCAAGTATCGTATAATGGTTTACATTTGGCTAAACTATATTCTAAAGTTGTCCGCTGCCCAAAATAATATCTTGGCATATACCCGTGATTATGTTCTTGAAATTACGTATAGTACAGTATTGCACCAAAGATTTTAAAACAAAAATTTTAAAAGATGGATTGCACCAGGTGGCAAAAACCATCCGTGGCGGGAATATGCCATGGACACTGCAAAGTATGTAGATAAAATCGACGTGGTTTGGCGAAGGCCATTTTTGTGGAACAAGTGACTCTCCAATATGTTTACCAGGTGGCGGAGAGTAGGCATCTCCCTGATTCACTGTTACACCAAAGTCTTAGGATTAAAATTCTTTATCCAAAAAAGATTGAGCAACCCTAACTCAACCAGAATCATCCACTACTCCTACCGACAAACTATACCGTGTTTGGCAAACCAACGCTTGATCTATACGTGACAAAAATAATAAATACGTTAAACACGCACGATTTTCCACATTGGTTGATCCTATTCAACATGAAAGCCCGGTTCCTGCCTTAAACTAGCTCTTTTTCTTTTAATCAAGACTTACGAAAAAAGTATAAATTTTTTACGCAAAATAAAAATATCATTCTATTAGTTTAGGAAATATTTATAAACAAATTACGGACCATTAAACCATTTAGGGGCTATACTTAGCCGAAAATGGCACACTTAGCTAAAATTCAGGTGGAAGGTGTGTATCAGAACGGATTTCTGGAGGAGGTATCTGTAACCAAGACTGAATTCAAGGAGTTTCTAGTTTGATTACTTCCCTTAATGTGTGCCGAACTCAATAAAAGTACTTATTTTCCATTACTCCCAGAACCAAATGCCTTGAACTTTCGTCTAAATCTAAATCGTGGATACAAACCCTTATGACCCCCCCTCCTATTCATTATTATTACTAAATATCCAATTTCTTTGGGTAAATGTATACCAAATCATATTATTGAGTTAGGAATAAAGTGAATACACCATTCGATGCCTTTTTTATTCTGATTACGAATATAATAATCATTTCTATCGGAAATGAATTATAGCCCCCCTATATATGCAAATTCTAGGTATATATTTCTTCATTAGGGGGTGGGGGGGTAAAATTTAAACTTACCTCCAATTTAAAGCAGAAATAAAATTTGCCCCCCCCCCAATGTAGAAATATATACCCTGAATTGGCAGATATAGGGGGGATGGAATTCATTTCCGATAGAAACGATTATTATATTCGTAATCAGCATAAATAAAGGCATCGAATGGTGTATTCGCTTTATTCCTAACTCAATAATATGCTTTGGTATATATTTACCTTTCTTTGTAAGTACCGGTCTTTATGCAATTTGTGTGGGAGAAATCAAATTTTTTTTTAGAAGCACCAAGGAGGAGTTATGCGGAGTTTTGCCTTTCTCACTCCCCTCCTTCGCTGCTAATTTTATTGACATAAAAATAATTTAAAAAAGTGCTTTCATGGACTCAATTTAGGTCTAGTCATATCCAAACCGCTAAAATGTATAATCTAATTAAAATAAAATATTACAATAAATATAATTAAATTGGATAAATAAATAACCAATTCGTTAATCTTGACAACGCTCTTTGTCCGTAAAAGTTCGAATGTTAACAACCTTTTGATTTCCCAAAACAACTACACCTTCAAAGGAAAACTATGCTTTCTTAAGCTCTTTGTCCCCATAATTTCTTCTTGAATTTACATCCATTTTTTTCTAATTTCACACCCGCTACTGCCAAAGTCTGCATACTACGTACGGAGGTCTTTTTCGTAAAAAAAAAGAGTTGCGGATTTTCCCTAATTTTCAAAGATATAGATAGTCCTGTAAGTATCCACTTCATCAGTTAAAACAAACGTTAAAAATTCATTTTTACTGTCCTTGGTATTCAATTGTGGCTCTGCTGATACAAAGCATTTTTATAGCGTTTTCTGCCCTTGGTCTGGTAAAAATATTACCAAACTGATTTGAAATAAAACGTCGTTATTGCGTTTTCCACAAATAGTTTGGTAAAAATGTTATACGAAACGTCGTATTTAAAATAGCAAGCTGTTCAAAAAGATACTAAAATCTTAAAAGGTGAAAAAATGCAAATAAAGGGAAAGGGGGGAATTAAATGCCATCAAGTGGAGCTAGAGTCATAACCACTCTTTACAGTCGAAGGAGTCAATTGGTAAGGGGGAAAATTCTTCCCTCTAGATTTTGGAAATACTTTTTTGGGGTAGTTTCGTTGAAAATACTCTCTTTTTTGTATTTTTGTTTACAAAGTCGTATACCACTTGATTTTGGGGAAAAATTTTTGCCCCCCCCCCAATACAAATCTGTGTATTGACGCCCCTGTTTATAGCTAATTATGTCAGAACATAAGGTACATACATAGTTTATTACATATGAGTGGTCTCTATTATTCTTTTTTTCCTTTTGCTGTACAGCGTTTTTCCATCTCGTCAGTTTCGCCATCTTGTCAGCGTTTTCTCATCTCGTCAGAATATGAGATACATATACAGTTTATCACATATGAGTTTCCTCTATTATTCTTTTTTCCTTTTGCTACACAGCGTTTTTTCATCTCGTCATTTTCGTCATCTTGTCATCGTTTTCTCATCTCGTCAGAATATGAGCTACATATGTAGTTTATCACATATGACTTTCCTCTGTTATTCTTTTTGCCTTTTGCTGTACACCGTTTTTTCATCTCGTCGTTTTATTTTCTTGTATATATGAAGCTTTTAGTCTAGTTTTTTCACCTTTTGTTTTCATTGATAATGGCTGCTGGAGGGAAAGCCAAAATATTTGTTTTTTTTTATTACAATATGTATCTTAAACTGTTTTTCACTGTCTAAATCAAAAATTTTGTCCGTTCTTATATATTACCGTTTAATTTCAATTATCAATAAAAGGCAGCTTACTCAAAGAAATTATTTTGTAAGAAAAAAAGAAAGATTACAATCACTTTGAATACGAACCCGTAATAACGAAAACCACGCATGGATAAAGGTGAAGATCATAGGGGACCACTTGAATGGAAGGCCTAGACAATTCTGGTAGCTACTTCAAAACAACCATAAACACTCACTTGTCTTATTTTTAAAACCGCAGTAATTCGCTCCCCCGCCCCCTTACTGGTGAAGAAATATACAGTCATACTATTTATTCTCACTATAATTTACAATTGGCGTCGTTTGTGTAGCGCTCGCCTTTGTGAAATGTTAGCGTTCACCGTTCGTTTTTCTAAAATACAATGGGAATATATAAATTGGGCTGTGTACTCATCCATAAGGGGGGGGGGCAAGTGAAGCAATGCACCTATAAAAATGAGGTTAGTCTTTTATGATTGTTTTCAAGTAGTTCCAAGAACTTTTTAGGGCTTCCTCCAAAAACTCCCTGGGCTTTACTTTTCCCAGTAGAGTTGTTTTGAGTGCTTAACTTGATAAATTTTTTTCTATGCACAGGATAAAAGAAGGGGGCAAAAATACACAGGCACACAAAAATTGTAGAAAAAAAGGAACGGGTGTGATCCAAGAAATTATTTAAGTTAAAAAGGCCACGTAGAACGAGACTCGCGATTCAAAAATATGTCAAAATCCTGGGAAACATCTTCAAAGAATGAAGTTACTTATCTCGTTTTTCTTTTGGTTTTTCAGTAGGTTTTACGTAATCCATTACTGTTTACTCAAAATTTGTTGCTTGTCTGAAAATTATTTTTACGGATAAAACTTTTCAAGTATGGTTCAGTGTGAAAGTTAAGTAAATACGAGGCAACTTTTTTTAGTATTTAGTTGCCGCCTTAAAGGCAAATATAAAAAGATTTGAAAAGGGACAGCGACAAATAATTAGTCAAACCAATGTTTATTTTTAATTTGTTTCTCTTTCATATTTAAGCATGACGAGAAAAACGCTCACGAACTTGTTAATAGATGCTTTGTAGTATGGTTATGTTAAAATATAATGACAATTATATAACTAGAATTGAAATATTTAGACTAGAAGTCTTTACAAGCTTTACTTTTTTTTAAATTTAATGATGATTATTTATTTATGATTTTTTTAAAAATTTTATATTCATAGAAGCCATTTTTTCGAATTGAAATCTTTGGCTAATATTCTTACATACGAATATATACATATATATATATATATATATATATATATATATATATATATATATATATATATATATATATATATATATATATATATATATATATATATATATATATATATATATATATATATATATATATTATATATATATATATATATAGGAATACACTTTTGCCAAGGCTGTGCTAAGGGGCTAAGAGGGAAACAGGGTTTAACCCCTCCCGCCGCCACCTCTTACCGAAATTACCCCTTATTAAGTTGTTTTCCTTGTGCTTTCTATAATTATACGAAGTTTCTTGTGTTCTAATAACTGCACTAATTACTAATAAACAAATACATATTTAGGATCACTATAAAAAGCTGATTCTTTGACTGAATGTTATTAATAGTTAAGCTCTTATACTTTTGTTATTGACAAGGATAGCTATTTACTTACCATTCCTTTACTTTGACGATTTTTTTTTATGACGAAGTTTTTTTCTATGACGATTTTTTTCTTTTTTTTTTGCTCCAACTAAATCATATAGAAAAAAATTTGCGGAAAACTGGTTAGGGGTCACTCAGTCACAAATGAGAACTTATATTTTCCTTATTATCGGTCAATTCTATAGGCAGGCAACCAACAATGGAGCAACAAACATTTTTCCATGGTTTTTCCCTATTCTGCTATCTTTTCTTTGGTTTCTTTATAATTACTTTAGAGTCCCAAATTTCCAGGGGGCCATGGTGCCCCCCTTGTCCCCTTGCCGGGACCCATGTTGCATCCTCTGCTTGAATATGGTAAAAAAAAAACTGTTCTTCCTTATATAAAAACAATCTATTCTCCCGTCCTCCCTCCAGTAGCGGATCCAGGGGGTGAGGGGGCACCCCTCCCCATAACGTAGTCTAAAGTAGTGTAATTTACGGTACTTGTGCATTATACCCACTCTTTTATATATGTCAAATGAGACGCGGCAGTTACCGGGACAGATACGGATGAGATACCCGATCATAAAACAGTTGTTAGAGTTGAGTTGTTAGAGCCAACATTTATCAACTTACTTGGCCGAGCACATGTGGCATGCGAAAGTGAAGTGTGAAGGTAGAGATAATTTTGCAGCGATTCTCGAAGACATAATAACGTTCTGGGCGCTTAATTGTAACATGTAATTATTGTAATTTTGTTAGTTGACCATTATAATCGGGTATATGTCTTTTTTATCTTTTTTTTTTTACCCACCATCCCCCTAATGTGCAAATATATAGCCCAAATTTGTTTCTAAACTATTCTATATTCATCCTATTTTATTTTATTTTATTTCATTAGCATTAACCAAACTAGCAGTATATAAAAGAGTGGGTATAATACACAAGTATCTAATTTACTTAATTAACGCAAGATTGCGTTAATTAAACTTGATCATAACGCAACTTTATCGGATCAACCTATTTTGCCCTCTCCCTAAAAAAAAAAAAAAATCCTGGATCCGCCCCTGCTTCGCTCCATGTTTTATTACTACTACTACTAACAACTCACCGCAGCACCAAGCCGCCTGAAGCTAAGACAGCTACGCTCGCACCTCTTCCATTCCAATATATTTAGTGTCCCTTTTTACACCCTTCCTGGAAGTTCCGATTTAACCACATTTTATGACTTGTTGAAGTTTGTTTAAAAGTACCTGGGAATGTTGATTTTATTTTTCCCAAGTTCGATTCCACATTTTATGTTTTTAAGTTATCTGCGTGTTTTCAATTCATTTGATCTCAGTTTAACCCTTTGGAATCCCTATTTAGTAGCTACCGATACAAAAAAAAAACTTTCAAATTATGCATACATTTAAATTCAAGACACGTAAGCACCGGGTAGACAGGTGAATTTTTGCTTATTATCTTTTAATTAATAGTTAAACGCTACTATAGACCTTGTAGTAGATTTTTTAGTTGACTTTTAGTTGTTGTGAGCTAACCAAGTGGCTGTGTGAATTGTACGGAATTAACCAAGGATGACTGTGGATTCACCAGAATGGTGGTGCACCATTCGAAATCTTACATTATGTTCTAAGTTTGGCTTTGGTACGTCAGTAAGTTTTATTTTTTTTTATTTTCGAAGATATGCGCTAGGGGGCATGAAAGCTATGCTTTTACACTATTATCAAGGAAAATTTGGCACCTTAGTTTTTTTTTCAAATATATGTGCCATGTATATCATTTCAGTTGCTATTGTGCAGGGATATGAAAGTTCCTTTTTGAAACGCTCCGTCTTTCTCCATTTTGGAGAATACTTCTGGCACATATTTTACAAGTTTTTGATTCTTAGAGCGAAACAGTCCTATTCCTATATAATGATATAGTCCTATATCATTTTTTTCCAATTTATTCCCGCCCCCTCCGTAGAAAAAAATATGTGTATGCGTCTGCAGGTGCGTACAGGGTGAGATGTATAGGGAGGCTAAAGGGGGCAAGGGACCGGGGGGGGGGGGGTGAAAAACCTTAAATTTCCATATTTTCTTGGAAAAACTTGTAATATTTACAGTATTGATGGTGCGGCAGGGGGCACCAAAGTGTAAAACCCCCATGCCCCTGAGAAAAAACCTAACTCCAGCTCTTGGTTCATATAAATATTTCATTGGGGAATAAGAAAAAAACATGATACAGTTCTACTTTAGGGGCTTGTTGCTATCATGGAAACTATTTGAGCTAGGCGAATGAAACTTTCAGGAAGGAATCCAAGACCAAAAACATGCCTCGGGGAGGTATTTTGAAGTGCCTAACACAATTACCCCTTCCTCCAGAGCGCACTGATCTTTGATCACCTCTACTATTTGTTATGTTATATAAAAGTGAAACCTTGCAAAAAAGACTTTATGCTCAAATGAGACCAGCGAAAAGTGCTTTGAGCCTCATATCTTTGCTCAATCCCAATTGATTAGGTTTTAAAAATCTGTAAACCTATTTCTTAAATTTTGAAGAAAAAAAACTGTCGAATGGCTTAAAATGAAAAATGAAAAAGAGTATACCCAAAGAATGAAATATAATTAGAATGAAAAAGAGTATACCCAAAATTAAGGTTTTTTTTTTAATTACAAAATAATTATAATTTCAATAATTTTAAATTAATTTTTTATCAGCATGTAGATAAACTTGTCTGGTATGCAATCTTCTAAGCCCTAGAAAAATGAATAGACTTAGCAATTTGATAATTACTTCCCGTGGCATGTTTTTTGGTTCTGGATTCATTCCTGAAAGTTTCATTCACCTAACTCAACTAGTTTTTTATAATAGTAAAAAGCTCCCTAAACTAGAAGTTTGCGAAAAATATGTTGCACTTTGCATCAAGGTTTTATCCGGGGGGGGCGAACAATCTCCCACACCCCGAATTTTTTGTCCGATTCGTAAAGTGTAACAAAAATTTATACAAAAAAACTTTTGATGCGTTTTTAAGGTTTTTATTGTAATAAGACTTATCTCAAACCGGTTTTGAGGAAACCGTTTTGCCTGAACTCAACCCAGAAAAATTTTCTTAGCCTTGAGTTCTGTCTAAGGCGATTCTATTTTTGAGAATTTTTGTGAATCACGTCTATATTAAAATATTTTGTATTAAAGTTTATACTAAAACATAAACTTTTGAAGAATCGCGGTCCTCGATACCTCCACAACTGTTCTCCGTCGAGAACCTTCTGTATAGAGTAGTGGCTGAGAAACCCCTATCTATCCAATTATCAAGATAATAAAGACAATGATCAACTAAAAATCTAAGGAACAAAACATTGAGCAACTTCTATTGTTCTTGCAATGTCTTAATAACCATTTATAGCCTATTTGAGATTATTAACATCGTTGTGAAATAACATTAAACAATAGTTCTTGACCCTAAACAAAACTTTCCTAGACTTAGATTATTCTGGTGATTTAAGCATCCTTGATGATAGTGTGAGCAAAATGAATGGACTTTTGCGAGTTCAGGGTGCTAGAATAGGTTTGAAAATTAATGTTAAGAAGATTAAGTCGCTAAGGCTAGGAATAAGTGAAGATGTAAAGGTGACGTTGGGTAACGAAAAGATCGATCTAGTGGATAGCTTCACTTACCTTAGTAGTATTATTAGTAAAGACGTTAAGTGCAGTGAAGATGTTAAAAGTAGAATAGCCAAGGCTTAGGGTGTTTTTTTTTTCACAGTTGAGAAAGGTTTGGAAGAATAGGAAGATAAGTCTGATAACCAAGATTAGAATGTTGGAAGCTACAGTGATGACAGTGGTCAGGTATGGTTCTGAAAGGTTGGCACTCCGAAAACGGATGAAGATTTGCTAAATGTTTTCCAGAGAAATGCTTACGGACTGTCTTGGGCACCCAACTGTGAACTGACTAATTGTATTTCAAAAATTAGGCTATACGAAAGGTGTGGTTCAATTTCTCTTTCTAAAGCTATAAAGAGAGAGAGGTTGAGACGGCTAGGGCACATACTGCGGATGAAGAAGGACGTTGCCAATGATTGTCCTTTTCGGCCAACTGTCTAAAGCTAAACAAAAAGCGGGTCGTCCTTGTTTGGGGTGGAAGGATGTTGCAAGGTAAGATTTAAGGGAAATTGGAACTTCGTGGGAGGATGTAAAGAAAGAGGCTTTGAATAGATTGGGATGGAGGAGGAGAGTGCTACCTGCCTTAGCTGTGTTTGCCTTAGGTGGCTTGGTGCTACAGTGAGTTGCTAGTAGTAGTAGTCGTAATTCTCTCTGATATCTGCAGTTATAATATTGGCTAGTAGACGCAAATATCTAATAATTTTGTATTTCCGCCTTATTCCCCTCCCCTTTCCTCTTTTGAAGCTAAAGGCGGTTTTCTAATCAAGGATAAGGCCCTATCTAGGAGAGGATAGGGTGTTTGTACCCCCTCCAAAAAAGTTTCCAATCGTGACAACAGAAAAAGGCGTATAAATACATTTTTGATACCTTTTTAAAGTTTTTTTTGTAACCTCCCACCTACGAAAAAATCCTGGCGAAAATCCTTATCAGGGGTAGGGATCCTAATCCTTATCAGGACGAAAATCCTATACGCTTTAAGACTTATGCAAGAGCTTGTTTCCGTTTTGTTTGGAGGGGATGGATATAGAAAAGTCAGAAAAGTATCAAAATAGACAAGTTGCATAAAAAAATGTAAGAATTTAATCTTTGCAGAAAAATCTTTGAATCTTGGACAGCAATGCTTTTACTCATGTAAAAGGTTTCCCACTTACAGAAATAGTTATTCATTATATTTTTTTCCCGTAATGGTCTAAGAAAAAATATAATTGGCTTCGTCTTAATAACTAGCCATAAAGCCCAAAACATATTTTCAGGTTTTTGGTTCTCATGTAAAATTAGTGTTATTCTACATAAACATAACGCCTATTGCATTGCTGGAGCTGAAACAATGAGGATACCTGACTCGTTCTCTGAGCACTGATATTTATTCAATTTAGTGTCCTAATTTAGTGACGGGGTATCGCCATAGAGAGGGGGGAGTCTAAAGGACATTTTTCCTGAAAAAATTTGGAAGGAATTAACCGGAAAAGGCCTTTTTCCGATATTCACTTTTCCTCTATTGGAAAAATTATCTGACAACCTTCCCAAGGCTGTCTCCAGGGGGATTGCGGGTTTGACCCCCTCCCCCTAAAATGTTTGTCTGACTCGTAAAAACGTAATAAAAATCCATATAAATAATCTGTTATGCATTTTGAAAGTTTTTTTATACCCCTCCCCCCGTCCCAGAACAAATTCTGATTATGACCCTGCCCTTCCCCTAGGCTACCTATGACTTGACAGTACATGAAGCATCGCAAGTCAGGTGCTCACCGGGAGTCAAGAGGAGGGTGTATAGGGCCATTTTGAACGGTGTATACGGGGTAAGAACTCATGAAAATACCCGAAAAAATAATGAATATCTAGCCACAAAATTTGTCATAATTTTCTTTTGTGATCTTTTGCCCAGTGAAAAAAAAAATTTTTTAATGAGAAAGTAAATGCTATTTTGGCAACCTTTCGGTGGTTAGTTGGGGCGGGGCGTGTGACATTATAAAAGTAGACAAGAGGCGTGCGAGCTAAAAAGTTGATAATGTTAGGTTTAGCCTTCTATGCCTCATCGTGGAACATGTAATTTTGCGACAGACCTACACCTGCGGTTAGTGTTATAAAGACACATACTTAAAGTACCAAGGACATCAACATGAAAACATATTTAGTCCTCTTAATCTATTTTAGGTCTATTCATACCTGAAAATCCGGGTTTCTTACGAGTTTTTGTTTAACTGCTATAAGCATTGTTAGTTAGAATGAATTCGCAAAACAGTGTTATCAATAATAGAACAACGATAAACTTCGGAGCTGAATATTATTAGCGAAAACTATTTCCTACGAATCCGACACTGTTTTTCATTAGTGAAAATTCAAATTTACAAAATCTGTTGATTGTTATATATATATTAGTGAAAATACATTTTGTGAAAAAATATGACCTCAAGTTCAGAAAGTGACTATTCTGATGTGTCAGAAAATATTTTGATGATGACCAAGCGCTAGATGGTATGCAAGATACTTGTTCAGGATACTTGTTCCAGCTAGACCCCGACGCTGCGCCGGCGGATCGACCAAACGCCGCCGACGAGAGGCCTGGCGCCACCAAAGTGTCGTAACGCTGCCGGCGCGCCGCAGGCACGCCGCCACCGGCAGAGGCGGCGGCGTTCGGTCGATTTCAAATTAATTTTGCGGCAATTCTTTGTTTCGTCAACCGCAAATTCGGAGCTTTTCCTTCTTGTGTGGTTTAGTATTTCGATTTTCCTGATTAGAAATCAAGCAGGGCTTGCACTATCCCCGAATTTTCGGGTATTTCCCCTGAAAATCTATGCGTCACCCCGAAAAAAATTTGGTTCCCCGAATCCTCTAAAATCATGTAATCACGGTGCCACCCCTAGCGATTTATCATCAGTGACTTTCCCTGCCAAATATTACTTTGCATACCATAATTCTTCACTACTCTCTTGTTCATTAATTTTCGTCTCTTTTGTTACTTTGCATAAAAAAAAAACGGATTCAATTACCAAGATTGCAATATAAAACGTTCTTCATCTTTTGACAAAAACAGTCACGTCTTTGTGCATTATGATAAGACAATTTCAAATGTAGTTACCCACTTGCTATTTCTTACCTCGGTTTCTGTGACGAATTCTATTTTATAATTTAGTCCCAAAAAAAAACCATCTATTGTGACAAATTTAGATATAGACTAAGATATGTACAAGGTTTGGTAATTAAAGATTGAACTGGAAGTTACCTAAAAAATATGATACAAAAAGAGATTGTAAATTATCGCCTATAGGAGGCGGGATAGGAGGGATATCATTTTTAAATGATAATGCCTCATTTTTTTTATTAAAAATAGGGATCCCACAAGGTTAATTATTTTTTTCATTTAAAACGGACACAAAATAAAATAACATAAAATTCCCAAGGGATCCATGGACATATTTAGATGGACACAAGGCCCCCAAGTAGGACTGGTTCATTGGCTTGGGTATTTTACGACTTCTCATAGGCTACTGGCCTAATTTGGCTTTTGTGTGTGCTCCCTTTTAATTGTATTCTTTGGATCTTATTGAATGCCACGGCAAATCTATGACTCAGTTTTCCAGTAATTTCAGGTATGTCTGAGTAATTTCGACATTTTTGTTGTTGTCTTTGTGCGCCCTTACTCAAACCCTCAATTTTTTTCAAGGAACACTAAGCTTTTTACCGTTATTTTGCGTGTTTGTTTGAACCCTATAGTGACCTATTTAATTATTAAGTAACTTATTTTTCTAATGAAAGCTGCGACAGTATCCTATCAATGTTGTATCCAGAGGGGGGGAGGCAAGTATTACATTTAAATGATAATATCTCGAAATTTTTTTTATTGAATGCAGGGACCCCCCAATTTTTTTTTTCTAATTTAAAGCAGAAATGGTATTTTATCAAGGTGGTATCCAGAGAGGGGGGGGGGGAGTGGTGAGCTATAATATTTAAATCATAATACCTCAATTTTTTTTAAAGAAGGGGTGCGAATAAGTTAAATATTTTTGTTATTTAAAGCACAGACGGTATCCTATCAAGATAGTATCCAGAGAGGGGGGGGGGCCATAGGGAGCTATTATATTTAAGTGATAGTAACTTGATAGTACCTGTTTTTAATACAAAATATCTTTTTAAGAATCTAAAAGAGCAAAAAAAACAATCAATATCAAAGTCACCCATTTCAACTGTTTTAAATGTGATAGGCAAAGGGCATTATAAAAAAAATAAGATTCCAAGTTCAAAGCTATATTCAAAGTTTTCTAATTAGCCTAATTTAATATTAAGATGGTCTGTCCTAAAAAATAAGACACACGTATAGTCAGAACTCCATTGCAAATCCATATATAGCTAAATTTATCAAGACTCCCCCCCTCCCTCCCTCAATAATGGTGAAAAATATACCCTGAATTATAAATCGACACCATATTTTTGGTACATAGCCTAGACTGCAGTTTTCAACAAAATTTAGCATTTCAGCACAATTCCAAATAATGAGTATTTTTCATGCTCTTTTATAATTAAATTATCACTTGACAGGGACTATTAATTTTGAGCCCTGAAGGGGCTAGAAGGCTCAGAACAGCCCATAGAAACCTATTAACCCTATGCTCAAAAATTTGCTTCTTTAAATAACCGGCTAAGGAGAAAAATAGGTCATATGTAGCTGACTAATGATTGAAGCTGACTTAGGGTATATATTTCCATATTAGGGGGGGGAGTAAAGCATAGGCTTGTGGTATCAACTTCAAAGTCTAATAACCATAATAATTTATTTATTATGAAGTAACTAAGTAAGAGTCTTTTATTCAGGCTCATCACTAAACAAAATATAACCCAGTTGTGCTGATGATTTGTATCTGGTAATTATGTCAGTGATTCCAATCCTCACAATGTAAATGGGGCAAAAATAACCAGTTAGCCATGATAAAAGAAAAAGTAGCAAAATAGAAATAAGAAGGTATTTTTCAAAGTCTAACTGAGGCAGCTGCTCCCCCCTCACATAATTGGCACCCCAAAATTATGTGGCCTAATGCTGAATTAGAATAAACAGTGTACAATGGCTAGTACAAACAATACAATAACATATTGTATATGATTCATAATACAGTGATATATATTACCTAATAACGATGACAGATAATGGTCTAACAGTATTCCTTTATTTAATCAACGTTAGTCATTCAGAGGAGCTATGACTCTAATTTTGTTCTTAACATAATTCCTGTTTTGTTCCACTATTTTTTTTTTGGTACTGTTCTAATATATGGGAAACATGCAAGAATGCAACTTGAGAAAAGCCAAGAACAGATAACATTACCCAGTAATTTCCTATCTTATGCTCTATAAACAAGGGGTTTTTCACTCCATGAACTATATTCAAGCTTTAGTTTTTTGGGGTTTAGGAGGAAAAAAGGTACCTAGGTTAGTTTAGGTTATGTATTTATTATATGCTATGCTTTACCCCCACCCTCCTAATGTGCAAATATACAGCCAAAATTTGTTTCTAAACTATTATATTTTTATCCTATTTTGTTTTATTTCACTTGCATTAACCAAACTTCACTTCTCGCATGTTCCCCAGATATTAGAACAGTACCTTTTTTTCCTGCATTGCTTTAGTGTAACAGTGTGACATCCTTTTCACTAATAAATACCCATAATTTTTTGAAGGCCTATAGGATATATGTTCTGAAAATTCCATAGATTATTATTATTGTTGCTGGTTTGCCTGTGAGTCCAGGCAATTTGATGTTCATATGTTAGTCCCAAAACTCAGCTGCCCTTGCCTGAGACTATAGGCAGGCAGACCTTATGTCACTTAGGTAATACCAAGGTAATACCATTGTATAAAGGGGAGAAGAAACAAGAACTATCAAATTGGCGACCGATATCGTTATTGCCTACTTTTTCTAAAATCTATGAAAAGATAATTCACAGGAGACTTTATGAATATTTGGATAAACTAGGACTATTGTGTGACAGCCAATTTGGATTCCGCAGTAAACATTCTACTAGCCATGCTGTTCATCATCTTCTAGATGTAATCAATGGAACTCTAGAAAAAGGTCTTATTCCTTTAACGATCTTTGTTGACTTCAAAAAAGCCTTTGACACTGTGGATTTTGAGTTGCTGCTGTGTCGCCTATCTAGTCAGGGGATAAAAGATGTTTGCTTGGATTGGTTTAAATCATACTTGTATGGAAGGTCAACTAAAGTAATGATAGATGACATCGTTAGCAGAGTCTATCCTGTAAAATGTGAAGTTCCTCAGGGCTCAGTCCTTGGTCCATTACTCTTTCTCGTATACATAGATACTCTGAGGTTCTACATGCCTGAAGCAACTGTTACAGCATTTGCAGATGATACTGCTTTGACGATTTCTGTACAGTCACTGGAAGAACTAGTGGATAAAGCAAACCGAATGCTGGAAAACCTTTTGGTGTTTACCTCCTTGATTTACCTTGCTGTTAATACTTCTAAGACAAATTATATGATTTTTAGTAGGGTAGGAAAAATTGTAAATAGTGCTTCCGTAGTATTTGAAAATTTGTCGCTTTCACAGGATTTTGAAAATAAATATTTAGGATTTTATGTTGATAATAATTTGAGTTGGAAGAAACACATAAATATGATTTCTTCTAAACTTGCACGAGGTCTTGGAGTGATGCGGCGTTTGAAACACGTGTTACCCTTAAGTGTCTTAAGAAATATGTATCATACTGTTTTTCATCCTTTTATTGTTTATGGTTGCTGTATTTATGCATCTAATTTTACTTCAAATATTAAAAGACTGCAGATTCTTCAGAATAAGGCACTACGAGTACTGGGTGAGTTTGCTCAGTATGAGCATACGCGTGAATCTTTTATTAGTTTTAGAATTTTAAATATTCATCAGATCAGGGACCATCAGGCAGGAGTGTTTACTTACCAAGTGCTTAATAGATTATCTCCAGAATATTTTGGAGATTTTTTTAATTTTAATTCTGATTATCATCATCATAGGACTAGAGGTCGTGGAAGCTTAGTCTCAGAAGTAAGGAGTACGAGTCGATCTAGTTTTGTAATTATAAACTATGCATTTAATTTGTGGAATGGTTTACCGGAGAGTATTAGGGAGTCAAGAAAGCCAGTTTCAGTTCAAAATTAGATTAAAAAAAGTTTTTGTTGGGTGTGAATTAATTTTTTTTTGTTTTTTTTTTTTTTTTTTAATTTTAATTTGTTTTTTATTTTTAAAATAAAATTTTAAAAAAAAATTTAAATTTTTTTAATTTTTATTTAATGTTATGAAAAGAGTAGAAAGAGGGAATGAGTTTTGGTTTATGATAAAAGATTGTGTGACGCTGCTCAAGTCACAATAGTGGCTTAATAAAACGTCATACGTTTTTACCATCTCTACGTTTGTTGATAATGTTATTCAAAAAATGTGTTGTAAGTGCCAGTTAAGTATGATGTATTATTAGTTGAAAATAAAAGTCAAGTCAAGTCAAAAAAAACTTGTTCACCTGCAAATCCAGGAAACTTGTTGGGTCAACCAATTTTGAATGAATTTTGTGTTAGTGTAACTGTCTGAGCTTATAAACTGGGTTGCCTGTCTAAGACTTCAGGCAGGTAGACCCTATGCCACTTGTTTGCACACAAGGTCAGGCAACTTTTCAGTCAAACAATTTTCAATTAATTTTGTTTTAGTGTAATTGTCTTGGCTTATAGATTGGGTTTTCTGACTGAGGACTGCAAGTCCAGGTGACTTGGTGGTCATGTTAATCCTAAAACTTGTTCAAAATACCTTAGATTCTAGGCGGTCATGCCTACTTGGAAAGTCTACTTGAATTACAATAGAGATGACTAAGACTTTTGGGCTGACTTACAGCAGACAATGTCTAAGGAACTTGCTGATGTAGAAGCATCCTAAACCTAATTTTTCTGGCAAAATACATTATCAGGTAGGTTGACTAAGTCTTTGGATTGATGTATGACCACCAAGTTGCCCGAACTGCAATTGGAACTATGAAAGGCCATATGTATGACTTTGTAGTTTTTTTTAGGCTATTTATCAGTGGGGTAATGTAATTTCTTTTTTATGACATTTTAGTGGATTATATATTCAATAAGAAAACCAAAAAGCATTCTGTATAACTTTATTCATGTTTCTCTATAACAATTTCATGTTTAAAAAGTCATAGAGAAGACTTTATATCATTCTCCATGTTTAAAGGAAACACAATATTGCCTATTGTTTTGATTTTATAGTGCTTTGTATATAAGAGTAAATGATAAGATTTGTTGCTTAGAGTATAAAGAACCAATGACTTTAATAGGCCTAGTCAAACAGTGCTCACCCAAGTAATTTGTATTTCTAATATAAAAAAAGCGTAAAAGGTATATACTACTATTATATAGTAACTATGAGGTAGATTTATATCAAAATATTCGAGCAAATTACACAGCCTACTAGGTGTCTTACCTTAGCCTACATAAGGTAGGCTATTAGTGGAAGTCATTAGGTCTGCAAAACTACCAATAGGGTAGCCTATATATTGATACTTTCTTTTAGAATCATTAATGTTTACCTTTACACTGCTTCATGGTTAAAAGATCCTGGAATGCCAAAAATCCTAGTAAAATCAAGACTAGGCCTAGTCTAGCCAAGCTCTTTTCAAGAAGCATTCCTTAAAAGTATTTTTCAAAGAAAGAGCTTTGCTGAACTAGGTTCCGATTTCTGTTTTACCAGAACATACAAGAAAACAACACTTTCTAAGGCTATATGCTGATTTATTTATTTTTTGGTCACTGTCTGCTGTTTAACAGCACACGTTCTTTATTTTTGAAATTGGCCACGAACTTTTGTATTTGAATACATTATGTAAACAGGCGATCTTTCTCCTTAAAAAATGAATTATCGGTTTTTCACACTAATTTAAGACGTATATGGCTGTTTAAGTTTGCACTTGACCAATTTAATGAATTAGTTTTCATTTTAGGTGTCCTTGGTACTTTAAGGACACCCTAGACGGTCAATCATTTTTATCAAAAGCTTCCCTCAATCAATTGATTAAAGCATAATTGACCAGTCTAGGAACCGATTGAGTCATTCAAACTTTCTATCGATCACCATCAACGCTTGACTCAAGCGTCAACCTGGTTCCTAGACGGTCAATCATACTTTAATCAATTGATTGACGGAAGCTTTTGATCAAAATGATTGACCGTCTAGGGTGTCCTTTAGATGATAGGATTTGTTAGTTTTAGAGCCAACCATTCACCGGTCTAGAATACATAGCAACATTTTGAGATTTTCGCAAGTTTCTAACATGTTAACGTGGTTTTCGATCTGAAAATGTAATACAAACTTGCCGTCTTACGTAGGACGATTAAAAATCGTAGTTCTGACGAAAATCAACATACCAAAAACTTGCACAGTTAAGTTCAGTTCAGTTCATTTTATTAAACATCAAAAATACATTTAACTAATATTCCAATACCCTCCTGAGAAAGATATATATATATATATATACATATATATATATATATATATGTATATATATATATATATATATATATATATATATATATATATATATATATATATATATATATATATATATATATATATATATAGGCTATATATATATATATAACTTACGACTGGGTGGGTACATACAACTCATCTACTAACTGATAATTAACTATAAACAGGAAAAAAAACTATGAACCTTGACGTAACAAATATTTTTTCAATTTATTTTTAAATAAACCCAAGTGTTCAGCCACCGAAACGCGAATGCACAGAAGCCATGAACGCCGCCATAGAGATTCCCCAGGAAGGAGGGGGAGGAGCATGTAATACCAGGAACTTGTCAATATTTAAATGTGATCCTTTTTTATTTTTTCTTATCTCATGGGAGGGAAGAGTCTCGTATTTCCTTGTGACTCTTTAGGGGAGGGAATGTAATGCTTATTAAACATAAGGGAGGGAATTAAACATTAACATTAAATATTAATGAATGAAAAAAAATTAATATTATAAAAAAATAAAAAAAAATATTAATTTAAAGAAATATTAAACATAGGGGAGGGAATGTAATGCTAGTAAAGATAAAAAAAAAACTGGCCGAAACTGAAGGATGCAGCTGGTTATTTCAGTCTTGCGCCCATAAAAAATTTCCTTTCAAAACACTGCATAGGAAACATTAATTAGTGATTGTAAAAACTACAACTTTTTAATGTTTCAGGACACATAGCAAAGTTGCGGAAACATAGCAAAGTTGTGCAAAGGGACGGGAGGTTATTTCTGTCTAAATGGGGACATTGAACATGATATATGCCTATAGTAAAAGGTGCTAGTGCAGGTTTTATTTTTATTGGAGAGGTGCATTGCTCAAAATGAAGATATGGGACTTACTATTCGCCAAGTTTAAATATGTGTGCTACTGCATGCTTTTTCTGGTGGGGGGGGTATATTTGTCAAAATGGGGACGTTAAACTTACCACCCCTTGCCAAGGGTTGATATATGCACTACTGTAGACATTCTCTGGAGGAGGGGGGGAGGTATATTTATCAAAATAGGGACATTAATCTTGTTAGTTTCCAATGGTAAATGTGAGTGTTCGGTAAGGATTTTTCTGGGAGGGGGCTACATTTTTCAAAATGGGAACAAGATTCTTAGTTGGTGGTAGCCTATATGCAAGCGCTTGTGCAAGTCTTCTCTGCGGGGGTATATGTATTTGCCAAATAGGGACATTAGACTCGCTATTTGCCAGTGGTAAATGTAGGCGTTACTTAAAAAAAAATTGCAGAAGCAGGATGGGGCTCATAACTACCGAAACTAAAAACTTAAAAAAATGGTGGGGAAATCGCGAGATTGTTTGGGTAGAGACATTCTTGTAAGTTGGTCGGGGTAAATAACAATTCAAATCGTATTTGATTTTGCAATATCCATGTTGCATCCTGTCGTTGAAAGTATTGGTTACAACCAGTCAAGTCAAGTTTCTATTTCTACGATTCACAAGGGCTACATTGCTTATTTCTTTTGTAGCTTCCTTCGTGGCACCAGACATATAAAAAAGGATTGATATGATCAAATATCAATACCTATCAAATATCAATTATTGTAACACTCCAATATTAAAGCTTCAATTAGGAGAAGAAAATTAAAAGCAATACTCATATGCTAGTTATCATGACATCATATACCATGCTGTATATCGTTTTCTTTGTTTATTTTTAATTCATTTATATACCCTGTGTTCATTCTCTTGGTTCGGAATTATTCTGCAGGAATTATACGGTTCTAGCCTGAGTTTTGTTTCATTCCTAGTTAGTTAAGCTTGCTTTTCGGTTTATCAAAAAAAAATTTTTCGTTGTATCAAAAAAAAAAAAAACACAAGACCACAAACAGTTAATTGTATATATGTATATATTGTAAAAATAAGAGAAATTCCAAATCAACGTGTAAAAAAACTCTTTGTGCAACGGTTGTTCCGTTATAATACCGAATACAACAGTCATATGTAATCCTCGCTTAAAGGATTCCAGTTAGACCCCGGCACCGCGCCGATGAGGGAAGACCGACGGCGGCGGGGCCAAAAACAGCACGCCACGCCGCCAATGTGATCAATGTGTACCACAAATATTAATGTTTTCATCATTATTATTCAAATCACATATTCAATTCACACCACATTTGATACTATTCAAGAGTTCAATAATCCTCAAGTCGCTGGCTTGAAAGTGTTCTTCTTCGTTGTTCATCAAGGAAAGTAGAGATGTGATAGAAACGAAATGGCTGTGGCGTTTCAGAACCCTTGCATAATACGAGCAGTTGAAGTATCTACTAGTTATGTATTCTTAACATAAATAATTATCAAAATTAGTAGTTTTTTTCATTAAGCATTACTGCATATACAACTACAAATACCATATCACAAAATTTGTCAGTTATCTGGGTAAAAACTTTGAATATAACTTTGAACTTAGAAGCTTAATTTTTTCATAATGCCCTTTGCCTATAGGCTATCTGTTTTGTCACCTTTAAAACAATTGAAATGGGCGACTTTGATATTGATTGTTTTTTTTTTTTTGCTCTTTTGGATTCCTAAGAAGCCTTCTTCTATTAAAAACTGGTTTGTAATTACAATTAAAAAAAAATGCATTTTAAAGTTTTTTTGGCTTCTTTATAGAATATATCTCATGTAGGCTAAGGCTGAAATGCTGCTTTTTTATTGCTTTCGGCTGTTCTTTTGGATATTATTCGTTTTTTTTTTCTTTTGGGATTCATTCCAAATTTTAAATTGATAAATACCTAGTATCAGTCAAATTATAAAGTGCATCTAAAAGGAGTAAATTTATCAAATTGAAAAATATATAATAAGGAATTCGCATGTGAACACTTCAATTACACTAAAACAAAAAACACTTTATGGTTTATTCGGTATGAAGAAAAATTAAGTGCAGCTATTTTCTAGTAAAAAATTAAAAGCTCATCCGATCTAAATGTAACTAAGTGAAATAATATGCAGACTGAAGTACCTCCAGGAAGATGTTGAGATTTTCATCCTAGTCCGTCACTTTTAATCCAAGCAAAATGTTAAGACACTTAGTATCAGTAATTGAGTTTAAGCTTTGATTTCAAAATGCTCACAAAAATTACCAAATTTAAAAAAGTCACAACAATAAGTCACCTGTGGTCAAAATACTCAAAGACTCCTCTTAGATTCCCACCCAGGCTCAAAGCTTATGCTATGGTCATTTCCATGGAAATCTCCAAAGAGCCTCTTTTTAAAATAGCTTTCAAGCGTAGTTAGGGGTATTTAGCCTTTTTTGCTTTTCTTCAAACCTTTGAAAAAAGTGTTATAATATTCTAAATGTTAGTAGTAAGGCCATAGGGAATACTGGACGTGATTGACGGGTTTTCTAATGTGACACAATTTTTCAGGGATACATTCACGGGTTTTTGAAGCACTTTCATCATAACATGTTTTATTATTGTTTTTTTGGCAATTGAAATTTTTCTGTGGGTACATATGGAATTCAGTTAATAGACTGTAGCTTAAAGGTATCTGAGATCTCGCTCCAGTATTGCATATACTATTAGAGATATCAAGTGATTTTTCTTTACAGGGTGCTCATGCAATTGAAAGCAAGGATTTCTGTTAAATACATAGTTCTTATACCTTTTAAAATAGCTTTACGAGGTTTGAGGGTCTCTGTTGTTGTATTAAGTGTGATTTTTTATTTACATGGTGTTCTTTACATGGTGTTCGTTCAAAAATCTATTATTTATGATTAATTATTATGTGGTTGAACGTTGATAATTGATTGAAGGGGTTAGAAGGACTGTGGCTACATTTTCCGTGTTATTTTTTCTTTAAATGAGGTTCGTTGAAAATTCAAGGTCTTCCGTTAAATAAACAATTGTTATACAGTTTAAAATAGACTTACGGTGATTTTGTTAATTTCAGAAACTCATATCCCAGGGGTAGGAAGCATGAAATTAGGTGATGGAAAATTTGTTAACTCAGGCAGGAAGGATGGGGTACCTAGAGAGGGAGTTGGGTTTATGGTAAAGAGGAAACTTATCAAGTATTTTTTAAATGGTAAAGATGTAGATGATGAGAGATCAATTATTCGTTTCATTACTAAAAAGTGCGGGACAAGAGGATTAGTTACATATGCCCCTCTAGATCCATTTTTTAAAGATATTAAGGACGCCGAGAAGTTTTACTTACGGTTACAGGAAAATAAAAGCAAGACTCTGGGTAGAAATTTAGTGTTTTTATTAAGAGATTTTAAAGCCCATGTTGGTAGAAATAGGGATAGACAGTATCCCAGCCTAGGTAAATTTGGTGTAGGAAAAGAAAACAGTAATGGATACAGACTTTTGCAATTTTGTAGGTATAACAATCTAGTTATAACCAATATGGTGTTTGGTCATAAAATGGCTCATAAGTTAACATGGTATTCACGTGATGGTAAGACAGCAAACCTGATTGATTATGTTATAGTAAACCGAAGACTGACAGGATCAATACAAGATACTAGGGTATATAGGAGTGCTGTTATTGATGTTAACAGTGAAGATCGCCATCTAGTATTGTCAAGAGTAAATCTAAAGCTGAAATATCGGAAGGGTAACCCCCTCCCGGGAAGTTATGATGTTGGTAGACTCCAGGATGAGAATTTGAGAGAAACTGTCCAGGAACAGTTGAATACTAAACTTCAGAGTTTAAAATTTGATAATGTGGAAGATTGTTCGAATGATTTTAGAAAAATAATTTGTGAAGTTGCTGAAGGCGTATTAGGAAAGAAAGCTAGAACTACAGCTAAGAATATTAGTGAAAAAGCTTTATGTTTAATAGTAAGGAGAAAGGACTTGTACAAGAATTATCTGAGTGATAGATCATATGAAAATAAGAGGAATGTAAAGAAAGTGGAGAAAGTATTAAAATGTGAAATAAGGAGGTTTGAAGTGGAGGCCATGGAATGAATTGCCAAAGATATGGAAGATGCAGCTAGACGGCATAATAGTAATATATTGTACTGGCACGTTAACAAATTGAGAGGTAGTAGTCAATCCGGACTTGGCCCAGTTAAAGATAGGAATGGGGTCACAATTAGCGGTAAGGAAAAAACTAAAGAGAGATGGGCCGAACATTTTGAGAATTTGCTAAACCGAGATAGAGTTGCAGGAAAAATATAGAGGAAAATGAAAGAGTTTGTGATACCTTGGATGTGAAGGAAGATTTGTTTTGTGAGGAGGAATTAGCAACAGTACTAAAAGGATTAAAGAATAATAAGGCTCCAGGTGCTGATAGGGTGGTAAATGAGTTTCTTAAATATGGTGGGTCTGAGGTTAGAAATAAGTTACTGAAGATTATGAATATGATCTTCGAAACATGGGAAATACATACTGATTTTAGGAAAACATTAATTAAGTCAATTTATAAGAAAGATGATAAAAGTTAGTGTGGTACGTATTAAGGGATAAGTATGATCTTTTTAGTTAGTAAATTACTTAGTGATATGAAACTTTTTAGACTAAAAGATACTGTAGACTAAGTTTTATTAGGATAGCTGTATGGTTTTAGACCAGGTAGAGGGTGTGTGGATGAAACATTTACTCGTAGGTTAAGAATTGACAAGTGCCTGAGTTTTCAAACACCTTTAGTTCTTAGTTTTACACAATATGAGCAAGCGTTCGATTCTGTTGATAGAAGAGCTTCAGTAAAGGTTTCATCCTTGTATGGTATACCAGACAAATACATTAAAGTGATTAGTGCTATGTACAAGAATAACACTGCTGCGGTTAAGGTAAGCAATGAGGTTAGTAGCTGATTTTGTATTATATCAGGAGTTAAGCAGGGTTGTGTTTTATCTCCCTTTGTATGGATTATTTTGATGGACTTTGTTTTGAGGAGCACAGGAAAGGCGATGGGAGACCACGGAATCAAATGGGGAGGAAAAAGTCTCCTGGACTTGGATTATGCTGATGATTTAAGCATCCTAGATGAAAGTGTGAGCAAAATGAATGAAGTTTTAGAGGTTTTGCGAGTTCAGGGTGAAAATTAATGTTAGGAAGACTAAGTCACTAAGTCTAGGAATAAGTGAAGATGAAAAGGTGACGTTGGGTAATGAAAAGATTGATCAGATGGGCAGCTTCACTTACCTTGGTAGTATTATTAGTAAAGATGGTGCGAGCAGTGAAAATGTTAAAAATAGAATAGCCAAGGCTCAGGGTGTTTTTTCACAATTAAAAAAAGTCTGGAAGAATAGGAAGATAAGTCTGCAAACCAAGATTAGAATATTAGAAGCTACAGTGATGACAGTGGTCAAATATGGCTCTGAAGCATGGACGCTCCGAAAAGCGGATGAAGATTTGCTAGATGTTTTCCGGAGAAATTGCTTAGGGATTGTTCTGGGTACCCGGCTGACTGACCGTATTTCAAACAATACGCTATACGAAAAATGTGGTTCAATACCGGTCTCTAGGGCTATAATGAAAGAAAGGCTGAGATGGCTAGGGCACGTTGTGCGGATGAAGGATGACAGATTGCCGAAGATTGTCCTTTTCGGCCAACCGTCTAAGGATAAAGAGAAAGCAGGTCGTTCTCGTCTGGGGCGGGAGGACGTCATAAAGAAGGAAATGGAAACTTCGTGGGCGGGTGTAAAAAGGGAGGCGTTGAATAGATTGGGATGGAGGAGGAGCGTGCGTAGCTGTGTTGGCCTCAGGTGGCTTGGTGCTGCGGTGAATTGTTAGTAGTAGTAGTAGTAGTTGTTTTATTCCGTGTGATTTTTTCTTTACATGGTGTTCGTTCAAAAAGCGAGAATTTCTGTTAAATAAATAATTGTTATATTTTTTCCGTTCAATTGAAAGCGAGGATTTCTGTTAAATAAATAATTGTTATACCTTTTAAAATAGCTTTACGGGGTTTGAGGGCCTCTGTTGTTTTATACCGTGTGTTTTTTTCTTTACATAGTGTTCGTTCAAAAAGCGAATATTTCTGTAAAATAAATAATTCCTATATTTTTTACGTTCAATTGAAAGCGAGGATTTCTGTTAAATAAATAATTGTTATACATTTTAAAATAGATTTACGGGGTTTGAGGGACTCTGTTGTTTTATTCCGAGTGATTTTTTCTTTACATGGTGTTCGTTCAAAAAGCGAGGATTTCTGTTAAAAAAAACAATTGTTATACCTTTTAAAATAGCTTTACGGGGTTTGAGGGACTCTGTTGTTTTATTCCGTGTGATTTTTTCTTTACATGATGCTCGTTCAAAAAGCGAGGATTTCTGTTAAATAAATAATTCTTATATTTTTTCTGTTCAATTGAAAGCGAGGATTTCTGTTAAATAAATAATTAGTATACTTTTTAAAATAGCTTTACGGGGTTTGAGGGGCTAAGTTGTTTTATTCCGTGTGATTTTTTCTTTACATGGTGTTCATTCAAAAAGCGAGGATTTCTGATAAATAAATAATTGTTATGCCTTTTAAAATAGCTTTACGGGGTTTGAGGGACTCTGTTGTTTTATTCCGTGTGATTTTTTCTTTATATGGTGTTCGTTCAAAAAAGCGAGGATTTCTGTTAAATAAATAATTCTTATATTTTTTCCGTTCAATTGAAAGCGATGATTTCTGTTAAATAAATAATTGTTATACCTTTTAAAATAGCTTTATGGGGTTTGAGTGTCACTGTTGTTTGGGTCCTTGTAATTTTTTCTTTCCATTTTGTTCGTTCAAAAAGTGAGAATTTCTGTTAAATAAATAATTCTTATAGTTTTTAAGTTCAATTGACATCTAGTATTTCTTTTAAATGAATAATTGTTATATCCTTTAAAATAGCTTTACGGGGTTTGAGGGACTCTGTAGTTTTATTCTGTGTGATTTTTTCTTTACATGGCATTCGTTCAAAAAGCGAGGATTTCTGTTAAATAAATAATTCTTATATTTTTCCCGTTCAATTGAAAGCGAGGATTTCTGTTAAATAAACAATTGGAGAGTATTGTCAATTTAAAATAGTTTAGAAATAAAAAAAAATTAACAAGAAATGGTTGAAAAGTGTTTTGAGGGGGATGGGATTGCATGGAAGGGTTAAATAAATAATTCTAATATTTTTCCAGTTCAATTGAAAGCGAGGATTTATGTTAAATAAATAATTGTTATAAATTTTAAAATATCTTTACGGTGTTTGAGGGAATCTGTTGTTTTATTCCTTTTGATTTTTTCTTTACATGGTGTTAGTTCAAAAAGCGAGGATTTATGTTAAATAAATAATTCTTATATTTTTTCCGTTCAATTGAAAGCGAGGATTTCTGTTAAATAAATAATTGTTATACCTTTTAAAATAGCTTTACGGGGTTTGAGGGACTCTGTTGTTTTATTCCGTGTGATTTTTTCTTTACATGGTGTTCGTTCAAAAACCGAGTATTTCTGTTAAATAAAAAATTATTATAAATTTTTCAGTTCAATTTAAAGAGAGGATTTCTGTTAAATAAATAATTGTTATACCTTTTAAAATAGCTTTACGGGGTTTGAGGGACTCTGTCGTTTTATTACGTGTTATTTTTTCTTTAAATTGTGTTCGTTAAAAAAGCGAGGATTTCTGTTAAATAAATAATTATTATATTTTTTCCGTTCAATTGAAAGCGAGTATATCTGTTAAATAAATAATTTTTATACCTTTTAAAATACTTTTACGGGGTTTGAGGGGCTCTGTGGTTTTATTCAGTGTGATTTTTCTTTACATGGTGTTCGTTCAAAAAGCGAGGATTTCTGTTAAATAAATAATTCTTATATTTTTTCAGTTCAATTTAAAGCGAGGATTTCTGTTAAATAAATAATTGTTATACCTTTTAAAATAGCTTTACGGGGTTTGAGGGGCTCTGTCGTTTTATTCTGTGT
>NC_142814.1:46859709-46981419 GCF_049724085.1 Artemia sp. Qi Xiang Cuo
TTGTTGTTTTTGAAGACGTCATGAAATAATATCATTGCGCTATGACGTCAATAAAATCATTACGCTGTGACGTCATAATTACTATATAAGAAGCGTCAGAACTGTAAATGTTCACATTCATAATTACATAATGGTTTCAATCAAGCAAGCTTCACGCAAATTGTAAAAACAGTACTACACAAACAACAGAGATAGTATCTTGAAAAAAGAAAAGCAAAGGTATTCAACCGACCAGGCGTATCGAGAAGTAAAAATTGAGAGAGCCAAACAAAAGATCAAGGAGCGTTATCACAATGATAAACTTCATAGAGAAGCAACAATTGAGCAGGCTAGACAAAAGAGCAAGGAACGGTATGGTAATCATGAAGATTACAGAGAAGCAAGAATTGAGCAGGCTAGACGAAAGATCAAGGAGCGTTATCAAAATGATGAAGATTATAGAGAAGCAACAATTGAGAAGGCTAGACAAAAGAGCAAGGAACGGTATGATAATGATAAAGATTACAGAGAAGCAAGAATTGAGCAGGCTAGACAAAAGAGCAAGGAATGGTATGATAATGATGAAGATTACCGAAACAAACATAAGATTACAATAAGGAACGAACTGTAACCCATAGTAACTTAAGTATTAAATCAAACAGTTTGTGGTCATAATTATGAGTGTAATGGCTAATTTTAAAGGAAACTGCTGCATATAAGAACCTTTTATAATTAATTACATTAAAAGACCCTCATTGGAATAATAAACAATTACATACATTTGAATTAGTTAGCTATTTGATTGTTTGATGTTCGTCTCTTACTATTTCAAAGAAGAAAAAGCCGTAGGCTTTTTCCTGTTTGTAATCAGTTCATTATCCAGGTTGCAGCGGTAGCTATAAACTTACATAAAGGACCCATATAGTTCATCATAAATGGTATTTTTACATTAAAGGATGAGCTATAGCACATAGTAACTGGAATCCGGGTTGCAACAGTAGTTATAATAAAGAACGAATATAAAGTTATAATAAAGGTCGAACTCTTCCTTATACTAACTTGCATAGGCAACCACTATAGTTAAGATTACAGTATTTATATTATACATAATTCTAATTATAAAAGGTTCGAATGTTCGAAGATTATAGAGCTAAAAATTTTCCCACACCGGGAATCGAAAACGGGCCTGTTAAGTGAAAGTTAACTATCCTAGCCACTAGACCATATGGGACCATAAAAAAGTATGATTTAAGAACCATATGCATATTATTATTTCACATCCGGGTTGCAGCGGTAGCTAGCAACCTAGTAAGAGACGATCACATCCAATGTTAAGAAATATAAAAACCCCTAACTACTAAGAAAAGAGTCAGATCAAAACAAAAATTACACCATTAGAACCACCTTGTCTGAAACTTCCCTATAGTTAACTTTCTGTCCCTTGGCTTGAATAACAAAGAAAATATATTGGCTTGAAAATCAAGAAAAATGGCAGCTACTACAACATTCTGCCTAAACGGGATATTTTTTCTTTCCGCTTGATTTTTCTCCTTAACTAGCTGGGCACTGGAAAATCATAGAGAGCCGTATAATAGCTCATTTTAAAGGAAATTGCACCATCTAGTCACTTTTGTAATTAAAAATAAAATACTTTTTAAAGTAGAATCAATTTAGTCAAAAAAATTACATTTTTGATGTATTTTCATGCTGCAGTCTTTTCAAAGATATTTGAATTTTTAAGCAATCAAACAGTTCATGGTAATGAAATCTAAAGTATTAATAGCTACTTGTCTCAATAGTAACCGACACTCTAAAGAACAAAATTTTGATTGTCTCAATAGTAACCGAAACTCTAAACAACGAAATTTTGGTACCAATAGATACATCAAAGCAAACAGTTCTTGATAACGAACTATATGTTGTATAGTAAAAGCGACTCGTCTCAATAGTAAAACTTGTTACATCTAGTTACTTCTGTAATTAAAGATAAAATATTTTATAATAGTTCCGGTTTGCAGCGGTAGCTAGGAACCTAATTAAAAGAGATCATTTGAAGAACATACCATTGTATATATTAAACTTAGTTAGCTGCTCGATTCCTTGAAGAAAAAAAAAATCTTATTTGTCAACTGAAACTAGAATAATTCCTCAAAATTAAAAAAAATATAATTTTATTTAGCTGCAAAGTGCAAAAATATTTACGGTGTCTGAACATTACATAAAGGATCCATACTGTAATCCGGGTTGCAGCGGTAGCTAGCAACCTAGTAAGAGACGATCACGTCCAATGTTAAGAAATATAAGAACCCATAGCTCCTAACAGAGGAGTCAGATCAAAACAAAAAGTACACCATTAGAACCGCCTTGTTCGAAATCCCTGTATAGGAAACTTTCTGTCCCTTGCCTTGAACAGCAAGGGAAATATATTCGCTTGAAAATCAAGAAAAGTGGCAGCTACTACAACATTCTGCCTAAACGGGATATTTTTTTTTTCTTTTTTCTTTCTTTTCCACAGATAGCTTGGCACTGGAACATCGTAGAGAGTTGTTCAATAGCTAATTTTAAAGGAAATTAATTGGATTATAAATCTATAGTAACTAAAATAAATTATTTCTAAAAGGGAATAAATTTTTCCACCTGTGAATAAGTCTTTTCACACTGCAGTATTTCAAACATGTTACATTAAGGGACGATCATTGCAATAACAAACCATTGCAGACTTTGGACTTAGTTAGCTGCTTGATTGTTTGAGGTTCGTCTCTTACTATTTCAAAGAAGAAAAAGCCATAGGCTTTTTCCTGTTTGTATCCGGGTTGCAGCGATAGCTAGCAACCTAGTAAGAGACGATCACGTCCAATGTTATTATATCCGGGTTGCAGTGGTAGCTAGCAACCTAGTAAGAGACGATCACGTCCAATGTTATTACAATAAAGTATAATAAAGAACGACCTCTTGCCTATACTAAATTTTATAGGCCACTTAACTATAGTATAGGTTAGTTAAGTTATATAAAGGACCGATATAGTTCATCATAAATGGCGTGCGTGAATAAGTAATCCACACAGCGTCGCAAGTAATCCAGGTTAAAGCGGTAGCTGGCAACCTAGTAAGAGATGATCACGTCCAATTTTAAGAAATATAAAAACCCATAGCTCCTAAAAAAAGAGTTTACAGTAATCCGGGTTGCAGCGGTAGCTAGCAACCTAATAAGAGACGATCACGTCCAATGTTAAGATATATAAAAACCCATAGTTCCTAACAAAGGAGTCAGATCAAAACAAAAAGTACACCATTAGAACCGCCTTGTCCGAAACCCCTGTATAGTAAACTTTCTGTCCCTTGGCTTGAACAGCAAGGGAAATAACATTCAAGGACGTATCCAAAGGGTTTAGTGGGTATGAACCCCCCTCCCCCAAATCCGGGTTGCAGCAGTAGCTAGCAACTTAGTAAGAGACGATCACGTCCAATGTTAAGAAATATAAAAACCCATAGTTCCTAACAAAGGAGTCAGATCAAATTCAAAAGTACACCATTAGAACCACCTTGTTCGAAACCCCTGTATAGGAAACTTTCTGTTCCTTGGCTTGAACAGGAAAGAAAATATATTGGCTTGAAAATCAAGAAAAGTGGCAGCTACTACAACATTCTGCCTAAACGGGATTTTTTTTTTCTGTTTTTCTTTTTTCTTTTCCATAGATAGCTTGGCATTACTACTTAAGAACGACAAAGATGTAATGATTAGATAATGGTATAATAAAGAACGACCTCTTGCCTATACTAAACTTTCTAGGCCACTTAACTATAGTATAGCTTAGTAAAGTTTACATAAAAGACCGACATAGTTCATCATAAATGGCGTTTGTCAGTAATTTCATGTTAAAGATTGACCAATGATGTCATAATTGAGGTTATAGCCAGGTCGTCCCTTACTATTCCAATTAAGAAAAAGCCATAGGCTTTTTCTTGTTTGTATTACATTACATTAAGAGACGATCATTGGAGTAATCCTCTTATTCCTATTTTAGCTAGTTATAATAAAGAACAAACTTTAGCCTATACTAACTGAAATGTTTATGATAAATATTATACGGGTTGCAGCGGTAGCTAGCAACCTAGTAAGAAACGATCACGTCGAATGTTAAGAAATATAAAAACCCATAACTCCTAAAAAGGGAGTCAGATCAAAACAAAAAGTACACCATGAGAACTGCCTTGTTTGAAACCCCTATATAGGAAACTTTCTGTCCTTTGGCTTGAACAGCAAGGCAAATATATTTAGAGTAAAGAACGAACTTCGAGCCCATAGTAACTAAAATAAGATTATAATTGATTTTTAAGATTGATCAATGATCCGGGTTGCAGCGGTAGCTAAGATATAAAATTAGTAAGGTTTACATAAAGGACTGATTATAATAAAGAACGAACGCTTGCTCATAGTAACTGAAATATTAATTAAAAGTAGTATATCCGGGTTGCAGCGATAGCTAGCAACCTAGTAAGAGACGATCATGTCCAATGTTAAGAAATATAAAAACCCATAGTTCCTAATACATAAAGGATCGATCTGAAAATTAGTAAATAACAAACAACAGCATGTAATCCGGGTTGCAGCGGTAGCTAGCAATCCAGGTTGCAGCGGTAGCTAGCAACCTAGTAAGAGACGATCACGTCCAATGTTAAGAAATATAAAAACCCATAGTTCCTAACAGAGGAGTCAGATCAAAACAAAAAGTACACCATTAGAACCGCCTTGTCCGAAACCTCTATAAAGGAAACTTACCGCCCTTTGGCTTGAATAACAAAGAAAATATATTGGCTTGAAAATCAAGCAAATTGACTTTTACCACGTTATTCTCCACAAACGGGATATTTTTTCTCTTTCCTTTTGTATCCAGAGATAGCTTGGCACTGGAACATCGTAGAGGGTTGTTCAATAGCTCATTTTAAAGGAAATTAATTGGGTTAAAAACCTTTTGTAACTAAAATAAATTATTTCTAAAAGAGAATAAATTTTTCCACCAAAAACTGCATTTTCGATGTCTTTTCACACTGCCGTCTTTCAAACATAATCGCATACCAGCGGTAAGATTTGAACCCACGCCTCCGAAGAGACTGGTGGCTAACACCAGTGCTTTGGACCACTCGGTCAGGTTGCCTCTCATAAATAAATATATATGTGAATCTGGGTTGCAGCAGTAGCTAGCAATCTAGTAAGAGACGATCAGTCCAATGCTAAGATATATAATAAAACTCCTAAAAATAGAGTCAAATCAAAACAAAAGTACATCATTAGAATTACCTTGTCTGAAACCCTACTAGATAAATATTGAATGTCGTCATAGTTTTATATTAGAGCTATGACGTGAATAGAAAAACACGAAAATATATTGTTGTTTCTGAAGACGTCATGAAATAATATCATTGCGCTATGACGTCAATAAAATCATTACACCGTGACGTCATAATTACTATATAAGAAGCGTCAGAACTGTAAAAGTTCTCATTCATAATTACATAATGGTTTCAATCAAGCAAGCTATACGCAAGTTGAAAAAACAGTACTACACAAACAACAGAGATAGTAACTTGAAAAGAAAAAAGCAAAGGTATTCAACCGACCAGGCGTATCGAGAAGTAATAATTGAGAGAGCAAAACAAAACAGCAAGATGTGTTATCTCAATGATGAAGATTATAGACATGCAAAAATTGAGACAGCCAAACAAAAGTTCAAGGATAGTTATCACAATGATGAAGATTACCGCATCAAATATAAGAAAAACCAAAAGCAAAGGTATTCAACCGTCCAGGTGTATCGAGAAGTAAAAATTGAGACAGCCAAACAAAAGATCAAGGAGCGTTACTGGGGTGACAAAATCTATAATGAAAAAATTAAATTCTCTGCGAGGTTGTACCGAAGAACGCATAAGGACAAAGGGAAAAATTACATTCAGAAATACAAGAAGATGGCAAAAATGCAGGCTGATCTTTGTAAATTGAGAAACATTTTACGCATGTTTTATCGGGATCACGAAAAGTATTCAAAATTACAGATTAAAATTCTCTTTGAAAGAGCGGATGCTGTTGAAAAGTCGGCTAGAAATTCTTTGGCAAAGCTTCATAGTAACATCCAAAATAAATGTTGTCAGTTTAACGAAAAGCTTCCAAGGTATGGATTGGCAACTGCGGAAGAGTTTATAGATGCAATGGAAAATGTTCGACAACACAGTGAATATACGGAGGCGTACTTCTTTGAAAATTCGTATATTAATTTTGGAAGGAGCAGTTGCAGTTTATGTAGCAGCAATAAAAATATATATACAAGCATACCTATCAACAGCGAAGGAAAAGCAATGTTTTTCAATTATGGCGAAAACGAGCCAGTTAGGGTTATTAGTAAATGTGTTTGTAAGACTAATGATTTAGAACAAATTCTTGGAACACTGACTCAAGAAAAAAGCATTTCTAACTGTGTTTTAAACAGTTCTTTTAGTTCTTCTGAATATTTGGCAAAAAATTCTCTGTGTAGTAGAACAAACTGTCCTGAAATGTACGAGACAACTATTGAAAAATACTCTGAATCTAGATCTGACAAGGAAATTATGATGGCTGAAGTCACCTATAACAATCTGAGTAAACATTCAAAACCGAAAATTGGGCAGCAGGTTACTTGGTAATGTCACCCTGATATATGCAAGCTCTATCCGACGGATATTGAATTATGTCAAATTCTTTTTGATATCCTTGAAAATAATATAGCATTAAAATTTTCAACTGACAAAGTGGTTAATTTCTACCTTGGCGGCTTGGATTGTTGTGAAATCAATTACAGGGACACAAGAAAGCATGGGCATTCGTTATACTGTAGTTTTACAGTAAAGAACGATCTCTCTCCCATAGTAACTGATATGTTACATTAAAAGACGATCATTGGAATAAAAGGTTATTGCATGCATTGGACTTAGTTAGCTACTTGATCGTTTGAGGTTCGTCTCTTACTATTTCAAAGAAGAAAAAGCCGTAGGCTTTTTCCTGTTTGTAATATTTTCCTGTTTGTTATCCGGGTTACAGCGGTATCCGGGTTTTTATTTACTTTAAAGAACGAACTGTAGTCCATAGTATTACAATAAGGAACGAACTGAACCCAAAGTAACTGAAGTATTAAATTAAACAGTTCGTGGTCATAATAATGAGCTGTCTAATCGCTCTTTTTAAAGGAAATTGCTGTTTATACAATATAGTAAAGAAAAAACTCTAGTACATAATGTCAGACGTAAGGATCCGGGTCGCTGCGGTAGCTTCCGGGTTGCAGCGGTAGCTAGCAACCTAGTAAGAGACGATCACGTCCAATGTTAAGAAATATAAAAACCCATAGTTCCTAAAAAAGGAGTCAGATCAAAATAAAAAGTACACCATTAGAACCGCCTTGTTCGAAACCCCTGTATAGGAAACTTTCTGTCCCTTGGCTTGAAACAGCAAGGGAAATATATTGGCTTTAAAATCAAGAAAATTGACTTTAACCACGTTATTCTCCCCAAACGGGATATTTTTTTTTCTCTTTTCTTCTTTTCCAGAGATAGCTTGGCACTGGAACATCGTAGAGAGTTGTTCAATAGCTCATTTTAAAGGAAATTAATTGGGTTAAAGATCTATAGTAACTAAAATAAATTATTTCTAAAAGAGAATAAATTTTCCACCAAAAACTGCATTTTTGATGCAGTTACGTTATAATTACTATATAAGAAACGTCAAAACTGTAAATGGTCTCATTCATGAATACATAATGGTTAGATCAAAGTAAGCTACATGCAAGTTAAAGCATCAGTACTACAAAAAAAAACAGAGATAGTAATCCGGGTTGCAGCGGTAGCTAGCAACCTAGTAAGAGACGATCACGTCCAATGTTAAGAAATATAAAAACCCATAGTTCCTAACAGAGGAGTCAAATCAAAACAAAAAATACACCATTAGAACCACCTTGTCCGAAACCCCTGTATAGGAAACTTTCTGTCCCTTGGCTTGAACAGCAAGGGAAATTACAATAAAGAACGATTATCTGGGTTGCAGCGGTAGCTAGCAACCTAGTAAGAGACGATCACATCCAATGTTAAGAAATATAAAAACCCCTTACTACTAAGAAAAGAGTCAGATCAAAACAAAAATTACACCATTAGAACCACCTTGTCTGAAACTTCCCTATAATTAACTTTCTGTCCCTTGGCTTGAATAACAAAGAAGTATAATAAAGACCGATCTCTTCCCTATACTAACTTGCATAGGCAGCTTCACTATAGTTAAGATTACAGATTACAGATTATAAGATCATTATAAATTATCAAAGGTTCGAATGTTCGAAGATTATAGAGTTAAAATTTTCCCACACCAGGAATCGAACCCGGGCCTGTTAAGTGAAAGTTAACTATCCTAGCCACTAGACCCTATGGGACCATAAAGAAGTATGATTTAAGAACCATATGCATATTATTATTTAACCATATCAATTATAATAAGGCCAAAACAAAATCTTCGACTTGCAACCTTACTTTTGACACATCAGTCATCCGGGTTGCAGCGGTAGCTAGCAACCTAGTAAGAGACGATCACGTCAAATGTTAAGAAATATAAAAACCCATAGCTCCTAAAAATGGAGTCAGATCAAAACAAACATTACACCATTAGAACCGTCTTGTCCAAAACCCCTGTATAGAAAACTTTCATTCCCTTGGCTTGAAGAGCAAGGGAAATATATTGGCTTGAAAATCAAGAAAAATACATTAAAATACGATCATTGGAATAACATACCACTTCATACATTGGACTTAGATAGCTACTTGATTGCTTTAAGATCGTCTCTTACTTTTTCAAAGAAGAAAAAGCCGTAGGCTTTTTCCTGTTTGTAATGATATAGCATAAAAAAAAACCAAGTTGTAACTGACGTCATTCTGGTTGTTAAAGTAAAGAATTATAATAAAGATTCATTAAAAGATGCTCATTGGAGTAGTCTGGGTTTATAATAAAGAACGACCTCTTGCCTATACTAAATTTTATACGCCACTTAGCTATAGTTAAGGTTAGTAATTCCAGAGATAGCTTGGCACTGGAACATCGTAGAGAGTTGTTCAATGGCTCATTTTAAAGGAAATTAATTGGGTTAAAAGTCTTTTGTAATTAAAAGATATTATCTTTAAAATAGAATCAGCTTTTTTACGAAAACTGCTTATTTCATATTAAAGATTGATCAATGACGTCATAATCGTATACCAGCAGTGGAATTTGAACCCGCGCTTCCGAAGAGACTGGTGGTCTCTTCAGAGGCGCTTCACTAACTAGGCACCTAGTAAGAGACGATCACGCCCAGTGCTAAGATTATAATAAAGAACGACCTCTCGCCTATACTAAATTTTATAGGCCACTTAACTAAGGTAAAAGTTAGTATCCGGGTTGCAGCGGTAGCTAGCAACCCGATCACGCCCCATAGTAAAAACTAAAGTAACCCATAACTCCTGCAAAAAAGATTAAAATCAAAACAAGAAGTACACTATTAGAACCGCCTTGTCCAAAACTCCTATATAGCAAACTTACCGTCCTTTGGCTTGAATAACAAAGAAAATATATTGGCTTGAAAATCAAGAAAATTGACGTTAACCATGATATTCTTCACAAACGGCATATTTTTTCCGCTTTTTCTTTCTCCTCAGCTAGCTGGGCACTGGAAAATCATAAAGAGCTGTATAATAGCTCATTTTAAAGAAAATTGCTACATCTAGTGCCTATTGTAATTAAAAATAAAATAGTTTTCAAAGTAGAATCAATTTTGTAAGAAAACTGCATTTTTGATGTTTATAATAAAGAACGAACTCTAGCCCATAGTAACTGAAATATTACAGTTTTCAAAATTTTAGTATGAAACTATTAAAATATCTCAAGGGAAATGAAGGTGTCTATATTTAAGCAGAACCAAGAAAATGGTAATGTTATTACAGTAAAGAACGATCTCTCGCCAATAGTAACTGATATACGGTGGCTCCAGGGGTAGCTACAAGTATATAAAAGGATAGATATGGTTCATCCGGGTTGCATCAATTAAAGAACAAACTATAGCCAATAGTAATGTGAGATCAAAACATAAAGTATACTATTAGAATGACCTTTTCAGAAACTCATATGGGAAACTTTACATGAAGGATCAATATAGCTCATTGCAATTATCATAGTAAAGAACAAACTCTAAAAGCTGGCCGCTACCTAGTAAGAGATGAACATGTTCCATAGTAATCAGGGTTGCAGCGCTAGCTGGCAACCTAGTAAGAAACGTTAGTATTTTCAGATCAAAACAAAAAGCACAATATAAAAACCGCCAGGTCCGTTCCCATACACAGGAAGCTCACGCTCCCTTGGCTTGAACAATAAGAAAATTCATTGGTTTGTAAATGAATAAAAATGGCTGCAACCACGATATTCTGCATCGAAAACATATTTTTTTCCGTTTTTCAGCCCTTAGCGGTTGTTTTTCCGTCTTTAGCCAATGGCGCACTGAAACAACATAGAGTTGTTTAATGGCTCAGTTTAAAGGAAATTGCTATATTTAGAAACATTTTGCAATTAACAAAAATAATTTATTAAATAAAATCAATTTTTTCGAAAAATTGCAATTTCGTATGGCACTTGAGCAACAAATGTTATTAACATCATCTTGCACAGGAAGAACAAAATGGGATTTCATTTTTAACTTCATAAGGGATTGGTATAGTTCCGATCCCTTATGGATCGGAACTATAGTAACTAATTGTTCATATAATATTCCATATAGTAACTAATTTTTAATATAATAAAATCATCTTTTAAAAAGTTTTTATAATAAAGAACGAACGCTAGCTCCTTGTAACTGAAATCTAAGGCAGCACAATTGTGCTGCCTAAGTAAAGAGCGATGCTGGCACTTTGTTTATTTGTTTTTATTTTGTTTCTCTTAGACCAGGGCAGTTCGTACAGAATGAGTTGTCGTATTAAATTCAAAAAGGGCTCATTCAATTGAAAATTGAGAGGGCTAGTGCCCTTTTTAATGGTCGAAAATCATTGAAGGGCAACTACGCCCCTCCCTGCCACGCCCTTTTTAATGGTCGAAAATCATTGAAGGGCAACTACGCCCCTCCCTCCCACGCCCACTGTTTGGGTTCAACCCCTCTTTCTTTCCTTTTTCAGATAGATGACCTGTTTTCCTTTTCGTAATTACATTTGCTTAGATTTGTCTATAATATAATTTTCAAGGACAAGTCGAAGTCCCGTTCCTAAGCTAGTAGTTTTGTAATCAGTAAACCTTCAAGCTAAAATATATTTCTATCTTCCTGGGCTTGGCCATTGAAAGTCAGTGGGGCTAAAAAAGTGTTTGGTTTTAAATCTGTCATTTATAGGATTGGCCAGGGCCAATCTATGGTCCACCCCTACGCAAAGTTTTTTTTTGTTCAGAAGCAGTGATTTTATTTCAGTCTGCTTTGAGAGTCTGCGTTGAAACTCTGTTTAGAGATTCTGTTTTTAGAGTTGAGCATATAAGCATATAAGTGCTCGGTGGACCAAAAAATGATCCAATAAATTATTGACCAATTTCAATTTTATCAGTATTTAGTAAAAAATTTGAAAAGGCTATACTTTCTCGTCTCCTTACTTCCTTAAAATCTAAAAATTTTCTTCATGATTTTCAATTTGGTTTCCGAATGAAGCACTCCACTGAACTTGCCTGCATGACCCTTTTGAATTTTATTCATTTTGCGTTAGAATCAGGATTGATTCCAGCTGCTGTATTCCTGGATATTCGTAAGGCTTTCGATTCCTTAACCCATGAAATTCTTCTATCAAAGATGTCTGATTTTGGCATAAGGGGGAGTGTATTTTTTTGGTTCTAGTCTTATTTGAAGGATAGGTTAATTTCTGTTGATCCTCTTTTCCGGTCACCCTCGCAAGTCAATTTTGGTGTCCCCCAGGGATCAGTTTTAGGGTCTGTGGTATTTTTGATTTTTGTAAATGATCTTTATTGTGTTGTATAAAAGCAGAAGCTTATTAATTGCTGTAGACTTTGTCAAAGTAACTAGCTGGTTATTTTTATTGTGTGCGCCATGCCTCTAATCCTTCGTGCTTGAAAAAAGTTTCCGTAACAATTCTACAGAGTGTGGAAGATGTGTAACATGAAAAATATCTCATTTCAGCTCGAGTACCAAACAAAAACGGGTTATGAAGGATTATCTGATGTCAGACAATGTTATGGCTGAGGCTCTCATTAGTCTTTGTACCGCAAGATTATTAGAGAGATATGAGGTGATTAGTCGGGTCTTGGATACCTTCTCGTTGATTATTCTGTTCTGGAGTAGATGCAAGGTTCGTAGGAACAGGAGGCCAGCAGGAAAGCACATATACCACGTTTATGTATTGAGAAATAAGAGACGCTGATCAGACTGGTCTTTTTGAATTGGCAATGCTTTGGCAGAGTCACTTCAACAAAATGACGGGGATTTTTTTTTTCAGAGCCTTAGGACTCATATAAAGTGTAAAAGCAATATTAGAGGAAATGTCAGACCATTCACAACCGAGTTTCGGTCTCTCTATAAGGAAGTGGAGAATATGGCAGAAAATTCATGTTGCTATGAAAGTCGTCCAACCACGCAAAGCCTTGTGCTCTGTCTACCAAATAGGAGTTCTGAATATGGATCTGGAAGGCTATTACAGGATAGCGGGGTTCATCCCAGCCCTGGATGCCATGCTGGAAGTCTTGATTTTGCGGGGAGATTTGGCTCTCATTTTGCTAAAGCCGCAAAACTGTCATCATTAATCCCAGCAGCTGTTCATGGCAAGAATTGGGACGATCTCAAGGGTGGCCACGAAAAGTACAAGAACGTTCTCAGTGGCACACAAAAAGTCTTGAAACTGTAGTTCCAGATCTGGAGGACCCACTGGACAAATGTGGCAACGGAGAAGCCGAATTCAACCAATCTGGCTCTCAACAACTATCAGGAGCAGATAATCCCAAACATCTTTGTTTTGATCACAATCCTTTCAACACTTCCAGTTTTGACATGCGAGGCAGAAAGAAAGTTCTCCAAGGTGGACAGGCCGTGTTCTTCAGTAAGAAGCACAATATCAGAGGAGAGGTTGTAGGCGCTGTTGTTTGTTCAAACATACAGGAACGAACTGCCAAAAAACAGAAGATGTCATTGATTCGTTTGTCATAAAAAAAAAGCTCGGAGACTGAATCTGATGCAATAATAGACCTATTGCCTTTTCTTTCTTTTTGTTCAGTTTTCTTTTTTTTGCAAAAACAGAACAATATGTTCTTTAAACTACCAAACGGTTCCTGGTAGCGAATTGTAAGTAAGGAACGACGCGGCTCAACAGTAACCGAAAATCTCGAAAATCGGAATTTTATTAACAATAGATCTATCAAAAGAATGGAATTTTTACGCTGATTCCAAATATACATGTTTCATTAAATTTAATGTTACCCATCAAACCCTACGAACCTGAGAAAATTTGCCTAATTTTCGAAAAAGGGGAAAACAGTAGTTAGAAGTCAAAGAATCTTAATGAAAATCACACTATCAGATTCAGGGTATCAGAGAACCTTGATGTTAATGTTTCAACATCCAGTCTATGAAACTGGGAAAATTTCTGTTTTTCTTTTGCCATAAGAAATGTGTACGAATGTGTATTTATTTGTTTAGCCTTTTCAGGGGCGATCGTATGAACCCAGAGGTCTAGAATATTGGGATAGTTTATAATAAAGTTCGAACTCTTCCCTATACTAACTTGCATAGGCAAATTCACTATAGTGAAGATTACAGTATTTATATTATACATCATTATAAATGATAAAAGGTTCGAATGTTCGAAGATTATAGAGTTAAAAATTTCCCCACACCGGGAATCGAACCCGGTCCTCCTAAGTGAAAGTTAACTATCCTAGCAACTAGACCAAATGGGACAATAAACAAGTATGATTTAAGAACCCTATGCATATTATTATTTCACCATACCAATTATAATAAGGCCAAAACAAAATCGTCGAATTGCAACCTTTCTTTTGACACATCAGTTAAATCTTCATCAGACTTAAAAACTGTTTTGCTAGTTTTGCAGTAAAGAACGAACATTAGCCCTAAGTAGCAGAAATAAGATTATTTAGGTTGCAGTGGTAGCTAGCAACCTATTAATTATATAATCTAGGTTGCAGTGGTAGCTAGCACCCTAGTAAGAAACACACAATAAAAAGATGATCATTAGAAGAACAAACCATTGCTGATATTGGCCTTAGTTAGCTGCCTGATTCTTTGAGGTTCGTCTCTTACTATTCCAATGAAGAAAAAGCCGTAGGATTTTTCCTGTTTGTAATAATACATTAAAAGACGAACACGTCCTAGGTTCACGTCCTAGACGAACACGATTACTAGGTTGCTAGGTAGCTAGCAACCTAGTAAGAGACGAACACGTCCAATGTTAAGAAATATAAAACCCATAAATCCTAAGAAACGGAGTCAGATCGAAACAAAATGTACACCATTAGAACTGCCTTGTCCAAAACCCCTGTATAGGAAACTTTCTGTCCCTTGGCTTGAACTGTAAGGAAAATCTATTGGCTTGAAAATCAAGAAAAGTGGCAGCTACTACAACATTCTGCCTAAACGAGATATTTTTTTCTTTTTTTCTTTTTTCTTTTCCACAGATAGCTTGGCACTGGAACATTGTAAAGAGTTGCTCAATGGCTCATTTTAAAGAAAATTAATTGGGTTAAAAATCTTTTGTAACTAAAATAAATTATTTCTAAGAGAGAACAAATTTTTTCACTAAAAACTATTACATAAAGGATCGATATAGTTCATTATAAATGGGGACTAGATAGTTTCATCGGACATCTTTTTATAAAAAAGAACGACCCCTTGCCTATACTAAATTTTATACGCCACTTAATTATAGTATAGGATAGTAATTCAACAGATAGCTTGGCACTGGAACATCGTAGAGAGTTGTTCAATGGCTCATTTTAAAGGAAATTAATGGGGTTAAAAACCTTTTGTAATTAAAACAAATTATTTTTATTACATTAAGAAATTTTAATTATAATTTCTTAAGAAATCATCATAAGTAAAAATTTCCCATACGGAAATTGAACTCAAGCCAACTGGCTGAGAGCTATCCTAACCTCTAAATAGGATATATTAAAATTATAATAAAGAACGAATATTTTACCGATTATCTACTAATAACCATATATGACGTAATAAGTGACATGACATAATATCTAAAACCTATTGTGTACTAATAATAGTACACAATAGGTTTATGACTTAATGAGCGACGTGACGTAAAAATTGAAAAAATTAATTTTTATTTTATTTTCGTTTTTAGTTCAGAATCGCTAAAGTTATAAACTGCAAAAATATTTATGGTGTCTGATACAATAGTTTTAATCTTTTAATTTAGACTAGAAAAATACCTGAAAATTTAAAAATTAGTTTAATTTTTTGTTAGGTTCTTGATACTTGATACAAGATATAAAAATTCAACTAATGGTTACATAATGGTTTCAATCAAGCAAGCTACACGCAAGTTAAAAAAAGAGTACTACCAAAAAAACAGAGATAGCATCTTGAAAAGAGAAAAGCAAAGGTATTCAACCGACCAGGCGTATCGAGATGCGAAAATTGATAGTTACAAACAGCGTTATTATAATGATGTAGTTTATAGACATGCGAAAATTGAGACAGCCAAACAAAAGAGCAAGGAACGGTATGATAACGATATAGATTACCGAAACAAACATAAGAAAAAAGTTGCTACCAGAATAATGGGTAGATACTGGGGTGACAAAAGCTATAATGAAAAAATTAAATTCTCTGCGAGGTTGTACCGAAGAACGCATAAGGACAAAGGGAAAAATTACATTCAGAAATACAAGAAGATGGCAAAAATGCAGGCTGATCTTTGTAAATTGAGAAACATTTTACGCATGTTTTATCGGGATCACGAAAAGTATTCAAAATTACAGATTAAAATTCTCTTTGAAAGAACGGATGCTGTTGAAAAGTCGGCTAGAAATGCTTTGGCAAAGCTTCATAGTAATATCCAAAAGAAATGTTGTCAGTTTAACGAAAAGCTTCCAAGGTATGGATTGACAACTGCGGAACAGTTTATAGATGCAATGGAAAATGTTCGACAACACAGTGAATATACGGAGGCGTACTTCTTAGAAAATTCGTATATTAATTTTGGAAGGAGCAATTGCAGTTTATGTAGCAGCAATAAAAATATATATACAAGCATACCTATCAACAGCGAAGGAAAAGCAATGTTTTTCAATTATGGCGAAAACGAGCCTGTTAGGGTTATTAGTAAATGTGCTTGTAAGACTAATGATTTAAAACAAATTCCAGGAACACCGACTCAAGAAAAAAACATTTCTAACTGAGTTTTAAACAGTTCTTTTAGTTCTACTGAATATTTGGCAAAAAATTCTCTGTGTAGTAGAACAAACTTTCCTGAAAAGTACGAGACAACTATTGAAAAATGCTCTAAAACTAGATCTGACAAGGAAATTATGATGGCTGAAGTCACCTATAACAATCTGAGTAAACATTCAAAACCAAAAATTGGGCAGCAGGTTACTTGGCAATGTCACCCTGATATCTGCAAGCTCTATCCGACGGATATTGAATTATGTCAAATTCTTTTTGATATCCTTGAAAATAATATAGCATTAAAATTTTCAACTGACAAAGTGGTTAATTTCTACCTTGGCGGCTTGGATTATTGTGAAATCAATTACAGGGACACAAGAAAGCATGGGCATTCGTTATACTGTAGCCCAAATGAGGGATGTCAGAGCTATTTGCGTTCTCTAAGGGCACTAGCTCCACATTTTCCTGTCTTGAACTGTTTCATTAATAGCGTATATAAGGCAGTATCAAAATGTAAGATTATACAACATATTAATCTACTAAAAGTCGAGGGCTCGTACAAGGAACTAAGTCATTACATAGAAGAAGTGTCAAGTAGACTTTGTCGTAATAATAGTCAAGACTTCATTTACGGTGATAGCAATATTAGAGTTTCTGTGGATGAAAATACAATAATAAAATTATTTGGTGAGAGCCTTGATAAGGTAGCTAACATCAGGGATGTATACCCCACAATGCATTGTGACAGTTGTGAGCAGATAAAGACAAAATACCAATTGAAGAGTCTAAGATCCCTTTCAAATAAGAAAGGTTTTGATGTAATGATGGCCACGATTTTAGAACACCTACAACAGGACATACCCAAAGATGACAGAGAACAACTAATTCAATGTACAGGTTGGAAAGAGGATGTCATAGATTCATTCTTTGTCTGTGATTACTGTTACAGAAAGAAGCCAACCCAGTAAATATAATGGAATTCGTAGAAACATTAATGCGAAGGGATCATGGAGCTGCCAGAGAAAGTAAGAGCTCCCTCATTAGAAACAAAGACAAATGCACAAGACTAAAAACAAGCTTTTGGAGAAAGTTTAAACATTTAAAGGAAAAGGGAACTTCGTTGACGGGTCTAAAAAGGAAGGCTTTGAATAGATTGGGATGGAAGAGGAGTGAGCGTATTCCTCTATGTATACTTTGCTAACCTATTCTATAATTAAGGGTGACACTCTATGGTCGTTATAATACACAAGTTCCATTTGAACAGTGTCGTGAGGTCCCCTACCCCAATACCAAAGGGCTCCGACCCCCAACTCCAAAGGGCTTTGATTTTTCAAAGTTCATTTTGGATTTCTTTCGTTGAAATGCAAGAGTAGGAATATTTCAGTAGTGTTTTGTCATGGTTTACCTTGTCACAGTTAGATTCTCTTGATTTTCAAAGTTCATTATGGATTTCTCTACTATAAATTCTACTTAAATTCTATTTTGATTTGCATTGTATTTTATGTGTTTTTTCTTCGTATTACTCCACGTATTTTAGTTTTTTATAATGTGGGTAAAAAATTAAATAATAATCATCAATGATGATTGCTTGATTGATATATTTGTAGTGGGGCTTTTTCCATGGAGAAAGCCCATAAAAGAATCCAATTTATAATTCAAATTGATTCAAATTTTCCGCTCTTTACTAAATCTTGTATTTCTGAATGTAATTTTTCCCTTTGTCCTTATGCGTTCTTCTGTACAACCTCGCAGAGAATTTAATTTTTTCATTATAGATTTTGTCACCCCAGTAACGCTCCTTGATCTTTTGTTTGGCTGTCTCAATTTTTACTTCTCGATACACCTGGACGGTTGAATACCTTTGCTTTTGGTTTTTCTTATATTTGATGCGGTAATCTTCATCATTGTGATAACTCTCCTTGAACTTTTGTTTGGCTATCTCAATTTTTGCATGTCTATAATCTTCATCATTGTGATAACACATCTTGCTGTTTTGTTTTGCTCTCTCAATTATTACTTCTCGATACGCCTGGTTGGTTGAATACCTTTGTTTTGCTCTCTCAATTTTTACTTCTCGATACGCCTGGTCGGTTGAATACCTTTGCTTTTCTCTTTTCAAGATACTATCTCTGTTGTTTGTGTAGTACTGTTTTTTTCAAATTGCGTATAGCTTGCTTCGATCTAACCATTATTCTAATCAAGAATGAGAGAATTTACATCTTTGTCGTTCTTAAGTAGTAATTATGACGTCACGGCGTAATGATTTTATTGACGTCATGGCGCAATGATATTATTTCATGACCTCATCAGAAACAACAATATAATTTCGTGTTTATCTATTCACGTCATAGCTCTAATATAAAGCTATGACGACATTCATTATTTATCTAGTAGGGTTTCAGACAAGGTAGTTCTAATGATGTACTTTTGTTTTGATCTTACTCTATTTTTAGGAGTTTTGGGTTTTTATATTTCTTAGCATGGGACTGATCGTCTCTTACTAGGTTGCTAGCTACTGCTGCAACCCAAATTATAAGAGGCAGCCTCGCCGAGTGGTCCAAGACACTGGTGTTAGCCACCAGTCTCTTCGGAGGCGTGGGTTCAAATCTTACCGCTGGTATACGATTATGTTTGAAAGACTGCAGTGTGAAAAGACATCAAAAATGCAGTTTTTGGTGGAAAAATTTATTCTCTTTTAGAAATAATTTATTTTAGTTACTATAGATTTTTAACCCAGTTAATTTCCTTTAAAATGAGCTATTGAACAACCCTCTACGATGTTCCAGTGCCAAGCTATCTGTGAACAAGAAAAAGAAAAGAGAAAGAAATTTCCCGTTTGGGGAGAATAACGTGGTTAAAGTCAATTTTCTTGATTTTCAAGCCAATATATTTCCCTTGCTGTTCAAGCCAAGGGACAGAAAGTTTCGTATATTCACTGTGTTGTCGAACATTTTCCATTGCATCTATAAACTGTTCCGCAGTTGCCAATCCATACCTTGGAAGCTTTTCGTTAAACTGACAACATTTCTTTTGGATATTACTATGAAGCTTTGCCAAGGAATTTCTAGCCGACTTTTCAACAGCATCCGCTCTTTCAAAGAGAATTTTAATCTGTAATTTTGAATACTTTTCGTGATCCCGATAAAACATGCGTAAAATGTTTCTCAATTTACAAAGATCAGCCTGAATTTTTGCCATCTTCTTGTATTTCTGAATGTAATTTTTCCCTTTGTCCTTATGCGTTCTTCGGTAAAACCTCGCAGAGAATTTAATTTTTTCATTATAGATTTTGTCACCCCAGTAACGCTCCTTGATCTTTTGTTTGGCTGTCTCAATTTTTGCATGTCTATAATCTTCATCATTGTGATAACACATCTTGCTGTTTTGTTTTGCTCTCTCAATTATTACTTCTCGATACGCCTGGTCGGTTGAATACCTTTGTTTTGCTCTCTCAATTATTACTTCTCGATACGCCTGGTCGGTTGAATACCTTTGTTTTGCTCTCTCAATTTTTACTTCTCGATGCGCCTGGCCGGTTGAATACCTTTGCTTTTCTCTTTTCAAGATACTATCTCTGTTGTTTGTGTAGTACTGTTTTTTCAAATTGCGTATAGCTTGCTTCGATCTAACCATTATTCTAATCAAGAATGAGAGAATTTACATCTGTGTCGTTCTTAAGTAGTAATTATGACGTCACGGCGTAATGATTTTATTGACGTCAAGGCGCAATGATATTATTTCATGACGTCATCAGAAACAACAATATAATTTCGTGTTTTTCTATTCACGTCATAGCTCTAATATAAATCTACGACATTCATTATTTATCTAGTAGGGTTTCAGACAAGGTAGTTCTAATGATGTACTTTTGTTTTGATCTTACTCTATTTTTAGGAGTTTTGTTATATTTCTTAGCATGGGACTGATCGTCTCTTACTAGGTTGCTAGCTACTGCTGCAACCCAAATTCACATATATATTTATTTATGAGAGGCAGCCTGGCCGAGTGGTCCAAGACACTGGTGTTAGCCACCAGTCTCTTCGGAGGCGTGGGTTCAAATCTTACCGCTGGTATACGATTATGTTTGAAAGACTGCAGTGTGAAAAGACATCAAAAATGCAGTTTTTGGTGGAAAAATTTGTTCTCTTTTAGAAATAATTTATTTTAGTTACTATAGATTTTTAACCCAATTAATTTCCTTTAAAATGAGCTATTGAACAACCCTCTACGATGTTCCAGTGCCAAGCTATCTGTGGAAAAGAAAAAAAAATAAAAGAGAAAAAAATATCCCGTTTGGGGAGAATAACGTGGTTAAAGTCAATTTTCTTGATTTTAAAGCCAATATATTTCCCTTGCTGTTCAAGCCAAGGGACAGAAAGTTTCCTATACAGGGGTTTAGGACAAGGCGGTTCTAATGGTGTACTTGTTTTGATCTGACTCCTTTGTTAGGAACTATGGGTTTTTTTATTTCTTAACATTGGACGTGATCGTCTCTTACTAGGTTGCTAGCTACCGCTGCAACCCGGAAAAAAACACATTGTGCCCACATCGTTCTTTACTCAGGCAGTGCTAGCGCGCTGCCTATGATAATAAACTGATTACACACAGGAAAAAGCCTACGGCTTTTTCTTCTTTTAAATAGTAAGAGACGAGTCTCAAATAATCAAGTAGCTAGCTAATTCCAAAGGTATGCAATTTTTGTTATTCCAATGATCGTTTTTTATTGTAACTAGGTTTCAGCCATCTCTACAGCCATGATACTATTGGAAATTACATAATCCCTATTTATGTTTTAGTTAACATGGGCAAGGTGTCGTGTTTAATTTTATATGGTCTAAGGGTCGTTCTTTCATGTAAAACTATCAAATCATTTTTTAATCCTGATGAAGATTTAAATAATGTGTCAAAAGTAAGGTTGCAAGTCGACGATTTTGTTTTGGCCTTATTATAATTGGTATGGTGAAATAATAATACGCATATGGCTCTTAAATCATACTTCTTTATGGTTCAATATGGTCTAGTGGCTAGGATAGTTAACTTTCACTTAACAGGCTCGGGTTCGATTCCCGGGGTGGGAAAATTTTTAACTCTATAATCTTCGAACATTTGAACCTTTTATAATTTATAATGATGCATAATATAAATACTGTAATCTTATCTATAGTGAAGTTGCGTATGCAAGTTAGTATAGGGAAGAGTTCGATCTTTATTATAATAACTGGTATACGATTATCTTTGAAAGACTGCAGTGTGAAAAGACATCAAAAATGCAGTTTTTGGTGGAAAAATTTATTCTCTTTTAGAAATAATTTATTTTAGTTACTATAGATTTTTAACCCAATTAATTTCCTTTAAAATGAGCTATTGAACAACCCTCTACGATGTTCCAGTGCCAAGATATCTGTGGAAAAGAAAAAAAAAGAAAAAAATATCCCGTTTGGGGAGAATAACGTGGTTAAAGTCAATTTTCTTGATTTTCAAGCCAATATATTTCCCTTGCTGTTCAAGCCAAGGGACAGAAAGTTTCCTATACAGGGGTTTCGGACAAGGCGGTTCTAATGGTGTACTTTTTGTTTTGATCTGACTCCTTTGTTAGGAACTATGGGTTTTTATATTTCTTAACATTGGACGTGATCGTCTCTTACTAGGTTGCTAGCTACCGCTGCAACCCGGATTGTAATTTAACCCAGTCTCTATCCGCATATAGACATTTAATCCAGTATACTTGATTCTCAGTCATGGCATCTACATATTTAGCCCAGTTGAATTGATTCTGAGTCACAGCATCTGCAGTATCGGGCAGTTTATTTTTCTTCTTTTGCTTAAAAAAAGCTTTAAAGTTTCTCCAAAAGCTTTTTTTTTAGTCGTGTGTGCATTTAGTGTATCTTTGTTTCCGAAGGGTGATTTGTCACTTTCTGTGACCCCTCCATGTTCTTTCGCATCATTGCTCTTGTGAAATCCCCCATTTATTGTGGCTTTGAAGTTTGTCCTTACTGCTTTGCTCTGATTACTCAGAAGAGACTTCTTTGGTTCGTTAGGTTTTAAATTCATATTTAAGTATGTATCTTATTTCATCATCAAACGGTTTGGGCTTAGTTCTCGTATCAAGTATCACAAAGCTAACATAAAAAACAACTACTTTACAATTTTTCAAGTATTTTTCTAGTTTATATTAAAATATGAAAACTATTTCTCAGATACTATAAATATTTTTGCAATTTAAAACTTTTGCGATTCTGAACTGAAAACTAAAATAATATAAATTTTCTTTTTAATTTTTGTGTCACGTCAATCTTTGCGTAATGTTTGGTTATTAGCTCACAATCATTGTTAGATATTACGTCACCTAACTTTTTACGTCATACATGGTTATTAGTGGACAATCGGTTCTGGAAAATGTTTTGGGGGATGCGGGTGATGACGAGGGTTGTCTTAGAGTAGTTATAGTGTGGTGCTATGATGTCAATTGTTTGTGGAAACCCAAAGAATCACTTGAAAATGAAAGTTGAAAATGTCAATCTAAAAATTTTGATTGGATGTCTTTATGGGGAGTTATGGGCATGGGAAGATGGGTAGTTGCCCTCCAATCACTTTTGACTATTAAAGAGGGCCCTAGCCCTTTGAATTTCCAATCGAAAGATCCTTTTTTAAAGTTTCTACGGCAACGACTTATATAATAACCTTATTTGCCCCCAGAGCATAACTTACAACCCTTGCCCCGAGGTTTGGGGAGAATGTCCTCCTTAAAATCATATATTCTATCTGGAATCAACCAATCTGAACAAAATGGCTATCTCAAAATTTTTATTGGGTGTGTCGGAGGAATGATTGGTGTTGGGTGGCTTATTGCCCTACTATTGCCATGTTACAACGTCTTTGAATTGCCAATCGAATGACTTTTTTTTGAAGCTTCGACGACAGCGCTTTTTATACAAACCTTATATTCCCCTGGGCATAACTTACAACCCTTGCCCAGAAGGCTGTGAGGGAGTGTTCTCAAAAACATAGTTTCTATTTTGAAATCAACTACGCTAAACAAAACTCTATCTTAAATTTTTGATTTGATGTGTTTGGGGGAATAATGAGCATAGGGGGGCCTCCAATCACTTTTGTCTATTAAAAAAGGAACTAGCATTTTGAATTTTCAATTGAATGAGCCATTTTTTAAGGTTTTTACGACAACACCTTCTATTAAAACCTTATATGCCCCCGGGGCATAACTTCATAACTTGCCCCGAGTGTTGTGAGGGAGTTTTCCCCTCAAAAAAGTACTTTCTATCTGGAAATCAACTGTGCTGAACAAAACAGCTATCTAAAAAGTAGGAGGGACCCAATAAATACTGATTACACATAAGATAAGATTAGATTTATTGCTGAAAAATGGCTATCACATAATTTATGCATGTTGTTTGTCTCTCACTGTGGATGTTTTTTCATGGTTTTATTCTGTTCGATGGTTATTTGATGTTTTTTTATGGTTATATTTTTGTTTGGTGTTTCTTTGGATGTTGTCATAATTTCAACAACAATTACTGGATGTAGACAACTGTTTGATGATGGTTGTTTGATGAATATGAGGATTGGTCAATTTATTTGGTGTATTATTAGATCTAGACATTACTTCAATAACATTTGCTGCATGTTTCTTGGATGTCAACACTAATTGCTGGATATAGACATGAGTCCAACAACATTGATTTACATAATCTGATGGGGAATTCTAATGTAATACAAGGGGGATTAAGAAACAATATGGCTTCTCTGGTTTTTAGTGTCAGGAATTAGAAATAACATCACTCGATTTCTATGAATTATTTGAGATTCCAAAGATATAGAAATACCATTTTTAAATATGGCTTCTCTGGTCTTTAGGCTTAGTGATAAATTCGGGAATCATTTTTCTTTCGAAGACCTTATAATGTAACTTGATTCTTGAATTCATCTCTTCAATAACATAGGTTTAAGATGTTTCTAAGTGCAACAAATAAAGAGAGGAATGCATATGGGTTCACTTAGGGGAAGAGATGAAGCATTTACTTTACAGTGTATATGCAATATGTAATTTAAAATTCTTCAGGCATAGAGATATATTCTGGAATTAATATTCTTGCAAAATCTTAATAGTGTAACTAGAAACACCTTAAAGATAAAGACAAATTGAATATATTTAACGCAGGAAATGCTTTCCTGGGATATTTAACTTTGACATGGCAGGGATACCAAAACGAAAGGAGCATTCTGAAATTAATTTTATGGGATTATTTGGGCGAAAGCAAATTAATCAATATTTTAGGGATGTTTCGGGTGAAGCAGTTTGAGTCATTTTATAGGATGATTTGGGGTGAAACTCTATGGTCGTTATAATAAACAAGTTCAATTTGAACAGTGTTATTAGGTCCCCTACCCCAGCCCCAAGGCCCCTCTCCTCTCCAAACTTTTAGCCCCCCCACCTGAGTCACAAAAGCCTCCCTCCCCCCGGCCCCTTGACTTTTTGCCCCCCTTCTTTATTTAATCCTTTTTTCTGTGATTTAAACTCAGGTGGACCCCCCTCCCTTTAATTCTACAACAAATTTTCTCTTCGAAGTATCAACATTTTCCCTTAATACTAACAAACGTTTACTTAACACAATCAAATTTCTCTTTGGTGCATCAACATTTTCCCTTAATACTAACAAATTTCTACTTAAAACTATCAAATCATTCTTAGAAGTATAATTTTTTTCCGTTCAGGATAAAATGTTTTCTGTCAAAAGTAGCAAGTTTTCCTTAACGCTAAAAAAAATTTTCTTCGAAGGAACAACTTTTTCCTCAACACTAACAAACTTTTACTTACTACTATCAAATTTTTCTTAGAAGTAACCATTTTTAGCAGGAATAACAAATTTTTTGTTAGAACTAAAAAGTTTTCTGCCAAAAATACCATATTTTTCTTAGAAGTAACGATTTTTACGTTTACAATTGCATGTTTCTGTCAGAAGTATCAAGTTTTCCTTCACCATAATAAATTTTCTGTTCGAAGTAACAACTTTCTACACAATACTAATAAACTTTTACTTAAAAATATCAAATATCTCTTAGAAGTAACAATTTTTTCGTCAGTTATGACAAGTTTTCTGTAAGAAGTAGCAAGTTCTGTGTCAGGGATACCAAATTTTTCTAAGAAATAAAAATTTCTTCGTTTATGATAACAAGTTTTCTGTTAGAAGTAGCAATTTTTCCTAAACACTAAAAAAAATTTCTCATCGAAGAAACAACTTTTAGCTTAATACTAACAAACTTTTACTTAACACTATCAAATTTCTATTAGAAGTAACAATTTTTCGTCAGTGATAACAAGTTTTCTGTAAGATGTTGAAAGATACCAGATTTTCCGTATAAATAGCAATTTTTCGTTTAAGATAACAAGTTTTCCGTCACAATTAGCAAGTTTTCCTTAACACTAAGAAATTTACTCTTCGAAGCAACAAAGTTTTCCTCAATATTAACAAACCTCAAATTAAAACCATCAAAATTTTCGTGGGAAAATATTTTTTTCCGTAAATTTCTCTTAGAAGTTACAATTTTTCGTCGGTGATAACAAATTTTCTATTAAAACTAACAAGATTTCTGTCTAAGATACCAAATTTTCTTTAGAAATAACAATTTTTTTGTTTATGATGGCAAGTTTTCTGTTATAGGTAGCAAGTTTTCCTTTCACACTAACAAATTTTCTCTTCGAAGAAACAACTTTTTCCTCAACACTAACAAACTTTTACTTAAACTGTAGAAGTTCTCTTAGAAGTAACAATTTTTCAACAGTGATAAAAAGTTTTCTGTAAGATGTAGCAAGTTTTCTGCCAAAGATACCAGATTTTTCTTAGAAGTAACAAATTTTTTCGTTTATGATAACAAGTTTTCTGTCAGAAGTAGCAATTTTTCCTTAAAATTTGAAAATTCTCTCCTCGAAGTAACGACTTTACCTTAATACTAATAAACTTTTACTTAATACTATCAAATTTTTCTTAGAAGTAACAATTTTTCATCAGTGATAACAAGTTTTCTGTAAGATATTACAAGTTTTCTGCCAAAGATGCCAGGTTTTTCTTAGAAGTATATTTTTTTTGTTTATGATAACAAGTTTTCTGTCAGAAGTAACAAGTTTTTCTTAACTTTAAGGAATTTTCTGTTCGAAGTAAGAACTTCTTCGTTTATGACAAAAAGTTTTCTGCTAGAAGTAGCAATTTTTCCTTAAAACCAAAAAAATTTTCTCATCGAATTGTAACAGCATTTACCTTAATGCTAACAAACTTTTTCTTAACACCATTAATTTACCTTTCGAAGTAACAATTTTTGTCAGTGATAACAAGTTTTCTGTAAGATTTAGCAGGTTTTTTGCCAAAGATACCAGATTTTTCTTAGAACTAGCAATTTTTTCATGAATGATAACACGTTTTCCGTCAGAAGTAGCAAGTTTTCCTTAACATTAACAAATTTTTTCTTCGAAGTAACAACTTCTTCGTTTATGATAACAAGTTTCCTGTTAGGAATAGCAATTTTTCCTTAACACTTAAAAATTTTCTCATCGGTGTAACAATTTTTACCTTAATACTAACAAACTTTTACTTAATACTATCAAATATGTCTTAGAAGTAACAATTTTTCGTCAGTGATAACAAGTTTTCTGTAAGATGTAGCAATTCTTATGCCAAAGATACCAGATTTTTCTTAGAAGTAACAATTTTTTCGTTTATGATAACAAGTTTTTGGTCAGAAGTAGCAAGTTTTCCTTAGCAATAAAAAAATTTCTCTTCGAAGTAACAACTTTTCGTTTATGATAACAAGTTTTCTGTTAGAAGTAGCTGTTTTTCCTAAACACTAAAACTTTTCTCATTGAAGTAACAACTTTCACCTTAATACTAACAAGCTTTTGCTTAACACTATAAAATTTTCTCTTTGAAGTAACAACTTTTTCCTTAACACTAACAGAGTTTTAGTTACAACAATTCAATATCTCTTAGAAGTAACAATTTCTTCGTCAGTGAGAACAAGTTTTCTGTAAGATGTAGCAAGTTTTCTGCTAAAGATACACAATTTTTCTTAGAAGTAATAATTTTTTATTTATGACAGCGAAATTTCTGTCAGAAGTAGCAAGTTTTCCTTTCACACTAACAAATTTTCTCTCCAAAGTAACAACTCTTTCCTCAACACTAATAAACTTCTACTTAATACTATCAAATTTCTCTTAGAAGTATTAATTTTTCATCAGAGATAAAAAGTTTTCTGTAAGATGTAGCAAGTTTTCGGCCAAAGATACATATCTCTCTCATTATGACTGTGTTTGTGAGGATATGTCAAGTAAAAGTTTGTTAGTTCTAAGGTTGTGGAATTTGTTAGTGTTAAGGAAAAGTTGCCACTTCTACCAGAAAACTTGTTATCATAACGAAAAAATTGTTACTTCTAAGAATTTTTTTTTAACTTTGACATAAAACTTGCTACTTCAAGCAGAAAACGTGTTATCACTGACGAAAAGTGTTATTTCTAATAGTAATTCGAGTGTGTTAAGTAAAAGTAAGTTAGTATTAAGGAAAAAAGTTGATGCATCGACGAGAAAATCTGTTACTTTTAAGTAAAAGTTTTGTAGTATTAGTGGAAAATATTGATGTTTTTTTAGTTTGTTAGTGTTAAGGAAATATAAGATACTTCTGGCAGAAAACTTGTTATCATAACGAAAAAATGGTTACTTTTAAGAAAAATTTTGTATCTTTGACAGAAAACTTGTTATTTCTAACTGATAACTAGTTAACATTGACGAGAAATGTTTCTTTTAAGAGAAATTTATTATCATTGACGGAACGGTTGGTGCTTTTAGAAAAATATGTTAATGTTAAGTAAAAACCTATTACTTCTAATAGAAATTTAGTGTGTGGCGTAAAAGTTCGTTAGCATTAAAGGGAAAATGTTAGTACTTCGAAAAGAAAATTTGTTTGTGTTAAGGATATCTTGCTACTTCTGTCAGAAAACTTGTTATCATAACGTAAATTGTTACTTCTGAGAAAAATTTGGTATCATTGACAAAAAACTTGTAGATGACTGGCTCTAATTAGCGAAAAATTGTAACTTTTAAGTGAAATTTATTATCATTGACGGAAAGGTTGGTTTTATTAGAAACAATTTGTTACTGTTAAGAAAATATCTATTACTTCTAAGAGAAATTTGAATTTTTTAAGTAAAAAATTGTTAGTATTAAAGGAAAAGTTGTTACTATGATGAAGAAATATTTTAGTGTTAATGTTAAATTGCTACTTCTGAGACAAAACATGTTATCATAAACGAAGAAATTGTTATTTCTATAAAAAATTTGGTATATTTGACAGAAAAAATTCTACTTCTTACAGAAAACTTGTTATCACTAGCAAAATATTGTTACTTCGAAGAGCTATTTGATAGTATTAAGTAAAAGCTTGTTAGTATTAAGGAAAAAGTTGTTACTTTGAATAGAAAATTTGTCAGTGTGAGAGGAAAAATGCCTACTTCTAACAGAAAACTTGTTATCATAAACAAAGATATTGTTATTTCCAGGAAAAATTTGTCTATTTGACAGAAAACTTGCTACTTATAACAGAAAATTTGTTATAACTGACGAAAAATTGTTACTTCTAAGAGAAATTTGATAGTTGTACCAAAAATCCGATAGTTGTAAAAAAGTTGATGGAACCAGAAATATTAGAAGAGGATGGGTCAAATCAAGAAACAAATTACATAACTTTGCCTTTTATCCCAATATTTTCACAAAAATTGAAAAAAAGAATTAAAAACACATAATATAAATACAGAATTTAAATCAGGACAAACTATAAGCACTTTATTAAATAAAGGGAAAGACAAGGTACCGAGAAATTTGTAAAAGGGAGCATATGAAAATTCCATGCTTTTGTGGTGAATTTTATGTGGGAAGAACACAACAGATTTTAGAAAATAGGCTACAGTAACACATGAATGCCAAAGATTGCTCTCTAAAACAAAATAAAACACCGGAAACGTTTGAGTCAACTGTTGCAGAACATGTTTATAATTTTACTCATCACACTATTTTATTTGATCAAACAAAAATAGTAGATACGTCTGTAGGACTTTTGCGAAGCTTAAGGGAAATTATAGAAATAAAAAAGGTAATATATGGGGAAATTAGTATCAATAGAGATGAAGGTGATCTTAGCATCAATTCAATTTATAATAATTTAATTAAAATGCAGGTAAGATTTTCAACCAATACAGATTTTAATAACAGTTCTGAAACGAAAGATGACCTTGCGAACAAAGGTCAGACGGGGTTAAATGTTGGGACAAGTAAACGAACTGTAGCTAAAATTGCGAGCAAACGAATTCGTTCAATTTATAATTCAAACAATGGGTGATGAACTTCCTCTAAACATTGGTTGATGAATATCCTCTATAATGTCTCAAACTGTTTCATCCGAAAAATCCCTAAAATGTTGATTAATTTGTTTTGGCCCAAATAATCCTCTAAAAGTAAATTCAGAATGCTCCTTTTTTTGGCATCCCTGCGCTGTCACAGTTAAATTACCCAGAAAAGCATTTCCCACGTTAAATATATTCAATCTGTCTTTATCTTTAAAGTGTTCTTAGTTACACTATTAGGATTTTGAAAGAATATTAATTCCAGAATTTATCTCCATGCCTAAAGAACTTTAAAATACATATCACATATGCACTGCAAACTAAATGCTTCATTTCTTCCCCTAAGTTAAGCCATATGCATTCCCCTCTTTATCTGTTGCACTTGCAAACATCTTAAATCTATGTTATCCAAGAGATGAATTCAAGAATCAAGTTGCAGTATTAGGTCTTTGAAAAAGTAATAATTCCCGAGTTTATCGCTAAGCCTAAAGACCAGAGAAGCTAAAATTCAAAATGGGGTTTTAACCTCTTTAGAGTCTCGCATAATTCATAGAAATCGAGTGATGTCATTTCTAATTCCTGACACTAAAAACCAGAGAAGCCAAATTCTTTCTTGATTCCCTTTTATTACATTAGAATTCCACACCAGATTATGTAACTCAATTTAGTTGAACTCATGTCTACATCCAGCAATTGATGTTGACATCCAAGAAACATCCAGCAAATGTTTTTAAAGTTATGTCTACATCCAAGAAAACAACAAAGAAATTGAGCAACACCCATATTCATCAAACAACCATCATCAAACAGATGTCTACATCCAGTAATTGTTGTTGAAATTATGACAACATAAAAGAAACACCAAACAAAAATATAACCATAAAAAAACATCAAATAACCATCGAACAGAATAAAACCATGAAAAAACATCCACAGTATGAGACAAATAATGTGCTTAAATTATGTGTAATCAGTATCTATTGTGTTCCTCCTACTTTAGAGATAGTTGTTTTGTTCAGCGAAGTTGATTTTCAGATAGAAAATACTTTTTTGAGGAGAACACTCCCCCACAACCCTTGGGGCAAGTATTTAAGTTAGGCCCTGGGGGCATATAAGGTCTTTTTTAAAAGGTGTTGTCGAAGGAACTTAAAAAATGGCTCATTCGGTTGGAAATTCAAAATGTTAGTGCCCTTTTCAATAGTCAAAAGTCATTGGAGGGCCCCCTACGCCCAACATTCCCCCAAACACATCCAATCAAAATTTTAAGATGAGTTTTGTTTAGCTCAGTTGATTTCAAAATAGAAACTTTGTTTTTGAGGACACTCCCCCACAGCCTTCTGGGCAAGGGTTGTAAATTATGCCCAGGGGCATATAAGGTTTTTATAGAGAACGTTGTCGTCGAAGCTTCAAAAAAAGGTCATTCGATTGGAAATTCAAAGACCTAGTGACCTGGCAATTGGAGGGCAATAAACCACCCCACGTCAATCATTCCTCCAAACACACCCAATCAAAGTTTTGAGATAGCTATTTTGTTCAGATTGGTTGATTTCCAGATAGAAAATATGATTTTGAGGAGGACATTCCCTCCAACCCTCAGGGCAAGGGCTGTAAGCTATGCCCTGAGGTGTATAAGGTTTTTTTTTATAAAAAGCGTTGTCGTAGAAACTTCAAAAACGGAACTTTTTATTGGAAATTCAGAGGGCTAGTGCCCCTTTTAATAGTCGAAAGTTAATTGTGGGCAACCAGCCACCCTCCCATGCTCATAATTCCCCAGGAGACATCTAATCAAAATTTTTAGATAGCTATTTTGTTCAGCGCAGTAATTTCCAGATAGAAAACATGTTTCTGTGGAGGAAATTCGCCCAAAACCCTCGGGGAAAGGGTCTTAATTTATGCCCTGGGGAAATATAAGGTCTTTATATAAGGCATTGTCGTAGAAACTTCAAAAAAAGATAATTTGAATGGAAATTCAAAGGGGTAGTGCCCTTTTTAAGCCCCCCCCCACGCCCTTTGTTCCACCAAACACATCCAATCCAAATTTTGAGATAGTCATTTTGTTCAGCGTAGATGATTTTCAGATAGAAAATATGTTTTTGAGGAGGATACTCCCCCAAAATCCTCTAGGGCAACACGCCCATCTCCCCCCATGCTCTTCATTCCCCAAAACCTATCTAATCAAATTTTGAGATAGCTGTCTTGTTCAGCTAAGTTCATTTCCAGACAGAAAATACTTTTTTGAGGACAAAACTCCCCCATAACCCTCGGGGCAAGGATGTAAGTTATGCCCTGGGACCGTTTGAGGTTTTTATGGAAGGCGTTGTCGTAGAAACTTAAAAATTGGCTCATTCGATTGAAAATTCAAAATGCTAGTGCTCTTTTTAATAGTAGAAACTGATTGGAAGCCCCCACGCCCATCATTCCCCAAACACATCAAATAAAAATTTTAAGATAGCAATTTTGTTCAGCGTAATTGATTTCCAAGTAGAAACTATCTTTTTGAGGAAACTATCTTTTAGTAGAAACTAGGAGAAACTATCTTTTCTTATATAGGGCATATAAGGTTTTTAAAGAACGCGTTGTCGTCGAAGATTCAATAAAAGGTCATTCGAAATAAAGGTCATTCAATAAAACGGTCATTCGATTGGCACTTCAAAGAACTAGTGACATGGCAATTGGAGGGCAATTAGCCATCCTCCACACCCATCATTCCTTCAAACACATCCAATGAAAATTTTGAGATGGCCATTTTGTTCAGTGTAGTTGATTTGCAGATAAAAATATGATTTTGAGGAGGACATTCCCCCCAACCCTCGGGGCAAGGGTTGTAAGTTATGCCGCGGGGGCATATAAGGTTTTTATATAAAGCGTTGTCGTAGAAACTTCAAAAAGGATCGTTTAATTGGAAATTCAGAGGGCCAGTGCCATTTTCAATAGTCGAAAGTGATTAGAGGGTAACTAGCCCCTCTCCCATGCCCTTCATTCCCCCAAACACATCCAATAAAAATTTGAGATAGTTATTTTGTTCAGCGTGGTTCATTTTCTGATAGAAAACATGTTTTTGAGGAGGATACTCCTCCCCAACTCTCGGGGCAAGGGTTTTAATTTATGCCCTGAGGCCATATAAGATTTTTATAGAAGGCTCTGTCTAGAAACTCCCAAAAAGACTTATCGATTGGAATTTCAAAGGACTTGTGCCCTTTTTAATAGTAGAAAGTCATTGGAGGGCATCTAACCCCCACCCCCATGCCCATTATTTCCCCAATCACATCCAATCAAATTTGCTTGTTCAGTAATAGCTTGTTATTATTTTGTAATACTTTGTTCAGCCCAGTTGATTTCCAGATAGAAAATATGATTTTGAGGAGAATAATCCCCCAAAAACCTCGGGGTAAGGGTTTAAAGTTATGCCCTGGGGGTATATAGTGATTCTATAGAAGGCGTTGTCATAACAACTTCAAAAAAGGCTCATTTGATTGGTAGTTCAAAGGGCCAGTGCCCTTTATAATAGTCGAAAGTGATTGGAAGGCTCTAATCCACCGATCATTCCCCCAAACACATCCAATCAAAATTTTGAGATTACCATTTTGTTCAGCGTAGTTGATTTCCAAATATAAACCACGTTTTTGAGGAGGAAACCCCACCACAGCTTTCAGGGTAAGGGTTGTAAGTTATGCCCTGGGGGCATATAAGGTTTAATTGAACGCGTTGTCGTCGAAGCTTCAAAAAAGGGTCATTCGAATGGAAGTTCAAAGAGCCAGTGCTCTTTTTAATAGTCAAAAGTAAATGGAGGGCTAATAGCCCCCCCCCCCATGGTCATCATTCCCCAAACACAATCAATCAAAATTTTGAGATAGCCATTTTGTTCAGCGTAGTTGATTCCCAAATAGAAAATATGTTTTGAGGAGGAGACTCCCCCCAACCCAAAGAGCATTAGCTCTTAGAATTTTCAACCGAATGACCCTTTTTTGAAGCTTCGGTGACAACGCCTTCTATAAAACCTTATATGTCCCCAGGGCATAACTTACAACCCTTACCCTGAAGCCTGTGGTGGAGTGTCCTCCTCAAAAACATAGTTTCTATTTGGAAAACAACTAAGCCAAACAAAATGGTTATCTCAAAATTTTGATGGGATGTGTTTGAGGGAATGATTGGCGGGGGGGGGGCCTCCCAATCACCTTCGACTATTAAAAAGGGCACTGGCCCTTTGAATTACCAATCAAATGAGTAAGGCGTTGTCGTAAAAATTTCAAAAAAAGGATCATTCGATTGGAAATTCAAAGGGCTAGTGCCCTATTTAATAGTCGAAAGAGATTCGAGGGCAACTAGCCCCCCCCCCCACGCCCATCTTTCTCCCAAACGCATCAAATCAAAATTTTGAGATAGCTATTTTGTTCAGCATAGTTGATTTCATGATAGAAAATACATTTATGAAGAGGACACTCCCCCAAAACCCTCGAGGCAAGGGTTTTAAGTTATGCCCTGGGGTATATAAGGTTATTATGGAAGTCGTTGTCATAGAAACTCCAAAAAAAGCTCATTCGATTGGAAATTCAAAGGGCTAGTGTTCTTTTTAATAGTCGAAGGTTATTGGAGGGCAACTAGCCCCCCCTTAACGCCCATCATGCCCCAAAACCAAGTTGTAAGTTCTTGATTATATTGTTTTTTGGTGTTTCTTTGGATGTAGTCATAAGTTCAACAACAATTGCTGGATTCAGACATCTGTTTGTTGATGGTTGTTTGATGATTCTGAGTGATGGTCAATTTATTTGTAATTTTTTTGGATGTAGAAATAACTTCAACAATATTTGCTGAGTGTTTTTTGGATGTCAACATCAATTGCTGGATGTAGACATGAGTCCAAAAAAATTGATTTACATAATCTGATGGGGAATTTTAATGTAATAAAAGGGTAAATAAGCAATATTATGGCTTCTCTGGTTTTTAATGTCAGGATTTAGAAATAACATCACTCGATTTTTATGACTCAGGCGACACTCTAAAGAGATAGAAATTTAATTTTGAAATATAGCTTCTCTGGTCTTTAGGCTTAGAAATAAATCCGGGAATCATTATTCTTTTGAAGTCTTAATAATGCAACTTGATTCTTGAATTCATCTCTTGGATAACATAGATTTAAGATGTTTCTAAGTGCAACAGATACAGAGGGGAATGCATATGGCTTCACTTAGGGGAAGAGATGAAGCATTTAGTTTGCAGTGTATATGCGATATGCAATTTAAGATTCTTTAGGCATAGAGATAAATTCTGGAATTAATATTCTTTCGAAACCATAATAGTGGAACTAGGAACACCTTAGAGATGAAGACAGATTGAATATATCTAAAGTGAGAAATGCTTTCCTGGAAATTTTAATTGTGACAGCGCACGGATGCCAAAACAAAAGGAACATTCTGAAATTACTTTTAGGGGATTATTTGGGCGAAAACAAATTAATCAACTTGTTAGGGATTTTTTGGATGAAACAGTTTGAAACATTTTAGAGGATGATTTGGGGTGAAACTCTATGGTTGTTATAATACACAAATACTTGGGCCCCAAAAACCCCTCTAAACTCCCCCCTTTTTGTACCACTTTTTTGCGTGCTTGAGACACAGGAGGACTCCCTCTCTTCAACTTTATAACAAATTTTCTCTTTGAAGTAACAACGTTTTCCCTTAATACTAACAAATGTTTACTTAACACACTCAAATTTTTCTTCGATGTATCAACATTTTCCCTTAATACTAACAAACTTCCAATTAAAACTACCAAATTTTTCTTAGAAGTATAATTTTTTCCGTTCATGATAAAAAATTTTTGTCAAAAGTTGCAAGTTTTCCTTAATACTATCAAATTTTCTCATCGAAGTAACAACTTTTTCCTCGACAGTAACAAACTTTTACTTGATACTTTCTTCGGTTATTATAACAAATTTTCTGTTAGAAGAAGCAATTTTACCTTAACACTAAAAAATTTTCTCCTCGAAGTAGCAACTTTTACCTTAATACTAACAAACTATTACTTTGGACTATCAAATTTCTCTTAGAAGTAACAATTTTCGTCAATGATAACAAGTTTTCTGTGAGAAGCAGTAAGTTATCTGCCAAAGATACCAGATTTTTTTTAGAAGTAACAATTTTTTCGTTTATGATAACATGTTTTCTGTGAGAAGTTTTCCTTGATACTAACAAATTTTCACTTCAAAGTAACAACTTCTTCCTCATTACTACCAAACTTCTACTTAAAACTTTAAAATTTCTTAGAAGTATAATTTTTTTTCCATTTATGATAAAAAATTTCTGACACAAGAAGCAAGTTTCCGTTAACACTAACAAACTTTCATCACATTAGCAATTTCTTTCTTAACGCTAACAGAGTTTTGGTTAAAACTATCAAATTTCTCTTAGAAGTAACAATTTTCGGTCACTGATTACTAGTTTTCTGTCACAAGTATCGAATTTTCCTTCACTATAACAAAATTTCTCTCTGAAGTAACAACTTTTTCCTCGATACTAACAAACTTCCACTTAAAAATATCACATATCTCTTAGAAGTAACAATGTTTTTGTGAGTGAAGACAAGTTTTTTGTAAAACGTAGCAAGTTCCATGTCAAAGATACCAAATGTTTCTTAGAAATAACAGTTTCTTCGATTAAAATAATAACTTTTCTGTTAGAAGTTGTAATTTTTCCTTAACACTAAAAAATTTTCTCATAACAACTTTTACTTTAATACTAACAAACTTTAGCTTAACACTATCAAATTTATCTTATAGGTAACAATTTTTCGTCAGTGATAAGAAGTTTTTTGTAAGACGTAGCAAGTTTTCTGCCAAAGACACCAGATTTTTCTTAGAAGTAGAAATTTTTCGTTTATTATAACAAGTTTTCCGTCAAAAGTAGCAAGTTTCCCTTACACTAAAAAATTTTCTCTTCAAAGTAACAATTTTTTCATCAATACTAACAAAATTCTAATTAAATCTATCATTTTTTTTCGTAGAATTACAATTTTTTCCCGTTCATGATAAAAAGTTTTCTATCAAAAGAAGCAAGTTTTCCCTAACACTAACAAATTTTCTCATCAAAGTAATGATTTTTTCCTTAACAATAACAGAGTTGTATTTACAACTATAAAATTTCTCTTAGAAGCAACAGTTTTACTTCGATGATAAAAAATTTTCTGTTAGAACTAACAAGTTTTCTGTCAAAGATACCAAATTTGTCTTAGAAGAAACAATTTTTTTGTTTATGATAGCAAGTTTTCTGTCAGAAGTAGCAAGTTTCCCTTGCACACAAAAAAATTCCTCTTCGAAGTAACAACTTTTTCCTCAACACCAACAAACTTTTACTTAATACTATCAAATTTCTCTTAGAAGTAACAATTTTCTGTCAGTGATAACAAGTTTTCTGTAAGATGTAGTAAGTTTTCTGCCGAAGATACCAGGTTTATCTTAGAATTAACAATTTTTTCGTTTGTGATAATAAGTTTTCTGTCAGAAGTAGCAAGTTTTCCTTAACATTAACAAATTTTCTCGTCGAAGAAACAACTTTTTCCTCAACACTAACAAACTTTTACTTAAAACTATAGAAGTTCTCTTAGAAGTAACAATTTTTCATCAGTGATAAAAAGTTTTCTGTAAGATGTAACAACTTCTTTATTTATGATAACAGGTTTTTTGTTAGAAGTAGCAATTTTTCTGTAACACTAAAAAAATTTTCTCATCAAAGTAACAACTTTTACGTTAATACTAACAAACTTTTACTTAACACAATCATATTTCTCTTAGAAGTAATATTTTTCGTCAGTGATAACAAGTTTTCTGTAAGATGTAACAAGGAGTGACCTGGCTCAATGGTAACGGAAACTCTAAAAAACGGAATTTCGATGCCAATAGATACATCAAAAGAATCAGATTTTAATTCCAATTTCAGATATATAAATTATATCAAGTTTATTTATACCCATCAAAAGTTACGCGCCTGAGAAAATTTGGCTGATTTTCAAAAAAAGGAGAGGAGACCCCCTAATAACTATAGAAACTTAATGAAAGTCAAACCATCATATTCAGCATATCAGAGAATCCTACTGTAGAGGTTTTAAGCTCCTATCTACAAAATGTGGAATTTCCCATTTTTTGCCAGAAGAAAGATCACGGATGCGTGTTTATTTGTTTTTTTTTGTTTTTTTCAACGGGGTAATTGTATTGACCCAGTGGTCCTAGAATATCATAGGAGGGCTCATTAAAACGGAAATTAAAAGATCTAGTGACATTTTAAAGTGACAAAAAAATGAAGGGCAACTAGGACCCCTCCCACGCTCATTTTCTTCAAAGTCACCTAATTAAAATTTTTAGATAGTCATTTCGTTCAGCATAGTTGAAAATTTAATAAATATTTTTTAGGATGACTTAATTCCCCAAAGCTCCCAGGGGAAGAGCTGCAAGTTACGAACTTTGCCCATTGCTTATATATTGTATTGGTTATTAGGAAGTATACAGACATTTTCAGGAAGAATTTTTTCTGGTGGGGTGGGAGGGTGGAACAGTGGGTTACTTGGGAGAATCTTTCCGTGGAGGATGTTTCTATGGGGTAAGGAAAATTTCTATGAAGGAGGCACCGGATTTTCAAGCATTATTTAAAAAACGATCAGAAATTAAATTAAACAAAAACAATTTTTTTTCAACTGAAAGTAAGAAGCAACATTAGAACTTAAAATGAACAGAAATTATTACGTATATAAGGGGGTTCTCCCCCAATTCAATGCATCGCTCTTTACGCTACCGTTTTTTTAGTGCTTTCAAAAGAGTGGAATAGTGGGTTACTTGGGAGAATCTTTCCGTGGAGGATATTTTTATGGGGTAAGGAACTTTTAACGTAAAGAGCGTGGTACCGACTAAGGGTAGAACCTACATAATAACATATACGTAATAAAAAAATAATAAAAAAAAACAAGCGATACGACTCAATAGTAATCGAAAGTGTTAAAAACGGAATTTTGATGTCAATAAATGTATAAAAAAAAGAAGCTTATAATGCTGATTCTAAATATATAAATTTTATTAAGTTTAGTACTACTCATCAAAGGCTATGAGCCTGAAAAAATTTACCTGATTTTTTAAAGAGGTGACAAATATCCCCTACAAGTGAAAGAATTCTAATGAAAACCAAACCGTCAGATTCAACGTATCAGAAAACCCTATTACACAGGCTTCAAGCTCATATCTGCAAAAATCTGCAACTTTGTATTTTTTGCCAGAAGAAAAATACACGAATATAGAAGTTCGTTACGCAAGTTAATTTGCAAATTACGTCAAAACCAAATTTAGAGACAGCCATTTAGCAAAACAAAAGCAAAATTTTTATACAAATGTTGTTTACTTATTCAATGACAGTGAGCCAAAAAAAAGCTGCATTAACTAAAAACGATCAGAAATTAAATAAAAAAAACAAGTTTTTAAAACTGAAAGTAAAGAGCAACATTAAAACTTAAAACAAACAGAAATTATTCTGTATATGAAAGGGGCTGTTCCCTCCTCAACGCCTCGCTCTTTACGCTAAAGTTTTACTCTGTCTCACAATTCTATTTTTTAAAACAATAAAAAACTTTAGTGTAAAGAGCGAGGGGTTGAGGAGGAGACAGCCCCTTTCATATACGGAACAATTTCTATTTTTTTTAGTTTTAATGTCGCTCCTTACTTTCAGTTTAAGAAACTTGTTTTTTATTTAATCTGTCAAAGATACAAGATTTTTCTTTGAAGTAACAATTTTTACGTTTATGATAAAAAGTTTTCCGTCAGAAGTAGCAAGTTTTCCTTAACACTAACAAATTTTTGTCTTTGAAGTAATAAATTTTTCCTCAACATAAACAGACTTTTACTTAATATTAGCAAATTTCTCTTATAAGTAAAAAGTTTTCATCAGTGATAACAAATTTTCTGTAAGATGTAGCAAGTTTTCGGCCGAAGATACCAGATTTTTCTTAGAAGTAGCGATTTTTTCGTTTATGATAACATTTTTTTTTTCATTAGTAGTAATTTTTCCTTAACACTTAGAAATTTTCTCCTCGAAGTAACAATTTTTACCTTAATACTAACAAACTTTCATTTAACACTATGAAACTTCTCTTAGAGGTAACAATTTCTTGTCAGTGATAACAAGTTTTCTGTAAGATATAGTAAGTTTTCTGCCGAAGATACCAGGTTTTTTTTAGAAATAAAAATTTTTTCGTTTATGATAACAAGTTTTTTGTCAGAAGTAGCAAGTTTTCCTTAACATTAACAAATTTTCTCCACGATGTAACAATTTTTTGCTCAATACTAACAAACTTCTACTTAAAACTATCAAATTTTTCATAGAGGTATAATTTTTTCCGTTCATGATAAAAAGTTTTGAGTCAAAAGTAGCAAGTTTTCCTTAACACTAACAAATTTTTTCATCAAAGTAACAATTTGTTCCTTAACACTAACAGAGTTTTAGTTACAACTATCAAATTTTTCTTAGAGGTAACAATTTTTCGTCAGTTATAACAAATTTTCTGTTACAACAAACAAGTATTATGTCAAGGATACCAAATTTTTCTTGGAAGTAAGAATTTTTTATCGTTTATGATAGCAAATTTTCTATCAGAAGTAGCAAGTTTTTCTTTTACACTAACGAATTTTCTCTTCGAAGTAACAACTTTTTCTTCAACACTAACAAATCTTTACTTAATACAATCAAATTTTTCTTAGGAGTAACCCTTTTTTCGTCAGTGATAACAAGTTTTCTGTAACAAGTAGCACGTTTTCTGTCAAAGACGTCAATTTTTTCTTAGAAATAACAATATTTTTGTTTATAATAACAAATTTTCTGCTAGAATTGGTAACTTTTGTACATTTTAGAGCCGCAATTTGTCAAAACTTGAATTTTGCTGTAGGTACCCAAGCACGAGAAGGAACTTCAGGCCCATACCCTTCCTAGAATATCCTAGTTTCGTACTTTGTCCATATTTTAGTAAATATTTTGTCTCTCATTTTACCTTACACGAACAAATTTTCTCCTCGAAGTAACAACTTTTACCTTAATACCAACAAAATTTTACTTAACACTATCAAATTTCTCTTAGAAGTAAAAATTTTTCATCAGTGATAAAAAGTTTTCTGTGGGAAGTAGCACGTTTTCTGCCAAATATATCAGATTTTTCTTAGAATTAACAATTATTTCGTTTATGATAACAAGTTTTCTGTAAGAAGTATCAAGTTTTTCTTAACACTAACAAATTTGCTCTTCGAAGTAACAACTTTTTCCTCAATACTAACAAAATTTTACAGAAAAATGTAAATAATTTCTTAGACCACACTGCTTTTCTATTTACAGAAAATTAAATAATAAAAACGGGATTTAATTTTTATAAATCAGTGAACACAATAAAATAAACAAATGATTAAAAAAAATACTCTGAATATTTGGGCCCCACGTCCGGGAGTCTTTCTAAACGGAAAAAAGAAGAAAAGAAAAAAATGAAACAAAAACGTTCTTTTTAAAAACTTTAACTTACATTAACATAAAAACATACTGAACAAACAAAAAAAATTATAAATAAATAGGAAACAAAACTCACATATTAAATAAACTCAGCTGTTGCAGAACATGTTTATAATGTTCCTCGTCACAGTATTTTATTTGATCAAACAAAAATAGTAGATACGCCTGTAGGACTTTTACAAAGCTTCAGGGAAATTATAGAAATAAAAAAAGATAATATATGGGGATATTATTATGGGGAGATTATTAATAATTTAATTAAAAAGCAGGTAAGATTTTCAACCAATACAAATTTTAATAATAGTTTTGAAACGAACGATGACCTTGCGAACAAAGGTCAGACAGGGTTAAATGCTGGGAAAAGTAAACGAACTGCAGCTAAGCTGGCAAGCAAACGAATCCGCTCAATTTATAATTCAAACTTTGGGTGATGAACTTGTGAGATCTAACTAGGAGTTATGCGCTGGGGTTTAGCTGACCTTTATTGTTTTGGTTTAAGCATAAATATATTTTCATTTTTGGATAGATTCCCATTTATAGACTGTGAGGAGGCGTGTTTCAATCAATATAAACATTCGATTTTATTTAAATGTCAGTATGTGGAAGCATTTATTTAGTAGTTGAGTTTTGTTTCCTATTTATTCATATTTTTCTTTTGTTTGTTTAGTATGTTTTTATGTTGATGTAATTTAAGGTTTTTAAAAAGAACATGTTTTGTTTCATTTTTTCTTTTCTTCTTTTTTTCCGTTGAGAAAGGTTCCCTGATGTGGGGCCGAAATATTTGGAGTATTTTTTTTAATTAAGTGTTTTTTATTGTATTAACTGATTTATTAAAATTAAAACCCGCTTTTCTTGTTTAATTTTTTTGTAAATGGAAAAGCAGTGTGGTCTAAGAAATTATTTATAGTTTTCAGTAAAAGTTTGTTAGTATTGAGGAAAAAGTTTTTAATTCGAAGAGAAAATTTGTTACTGTTAAGAAAAACTTTGCTACTTCTGACAGAAAACTTGTTATCATAAACGAAAAAATTGTTACTTCTAACAAAAATCTGATATCTTTGGCAGAAAACGTGCTACTTCCTACAGAAAACTTGTTATCACTGACGAAAATATTTTACTTCTAAGAGAAATTTGGTAGTGATAAGTAAAAGTTTGTTACTATTAAGGTAAAAGTTGTTACTTCGAGGAGAAAATTTGTTAGTGTTAAGGAAAAATTGCCACTTCTAACAAAAAACTTGTTATCATAAGCGAATATATTGTAATTTCTAGGAAAAATCTGGTCTCTTTGCCAGAAAACTTGCTACTTCTTACAGAAAACTTGTTATAACTCACAAAAAATGGTTACTCCTAGGAAAACATTGATAGTATTAAGTAAAGGTTTTTTAGTGTTGAGGAAAAAGTTGTTACTTCGAAGAGAAAATTTGTTAGTGTGAAAGAAAAACTTGCTACTTCTGACAGAAAACTTGCTGTCATAAACGAAAAATTCTTACTTCTAAGAAAAATTTGTAATCTTTGACATATGACTCATTAGTTCTAACAGAAAATTTATTATCACGGACGAAAAATTTTTACTTCTAAGAGAAATTTAATAGTTGTAACTAAAATTCTGCTAGTGTTAAGGAAAAAGTTATTACTTTGATGAGAAAATTTGTTAGTGTTAAGTAAAACTTGCTACTTTTGACTGAAAACTTTTTATCATGAACGGAAAAAAATTATACTTCTACGAAAAATTTGATAGTTTTAAGTAGAAGTTGTTAGTATTGAGGAAAAAATTGTTAATTCGTATAAAATATTTGTAAGTGTTAAGGAAAACTTGCTACTTCTGACAGGAAACTTGTTATCATTAACGAAAAAATTGTTACTTCTAAGAAAAATCTGGTATCTTTGGCACAAAGCTTGCTACATATTACAGAAAACTTTTTATCACTGACGATAAATTGTTACCTGTAAGAGAAATTTGATAGTGTTAAGTGAAAGTTTGTTAGTATTAAGGTAAAAGTTGTTACTTCGAGGAGGAAATTTTTTCGTGTTACGGAAAAATTACTACTTCTGACAGAAAACTTGTTAGTATAAACGAAAAAATCGCTGCATCTAAGAAAAATCTGGTATCTTTGGCGGAAAACTTGCTACATCTTACAGAAAATTTGTTATTACTGATGAAAAAGTTTTACTTCTAAGAGAAATTTGATAATATTAAGTAAGAGTTTGTTTGTGTTGAGGAAAAAGTTGTTACTTCGAAGAAAAAATTTGTTAATGTGAAAGGAAAACTTGCTACTTCTGAGAGAAAACTCGCTATCATAATCGATAAAATTGTTACTTCTAAGAAAAATTTAGTGTCTTTGACAGAAAACAAATTGTTACTTCTAAGAGAAATTTGATAGATGTAACTAAAACTCTGCTATTGTTAAGGAAAAAATTATTACTTTGATGAGAAAATTTGTTAGTGTTAAGGAAAACCTGCTACTTTTGACAGAAAACTTTTTATTATGAACGGAAAAAAACCATGCTTCTACGAGAAATTTGATAGTTTTAAGTAGAAGCTTGTTAGCATTGAGGAAAAAATTGTTTCTTCAAAGATAAAATTTGTTAGTGTTAAGGAAAACTTGCTATTTCTGACAGAAAACTTGTTATCATTAACGAAAAAATGCTACTTCAAAGAAAAATCTGGTATCTTTGAGAGAAAACTTGCTACATCTTACAGAAAACTTGTTATCACTGACGAAAAATTCTCACTTCTAAGAGAAATTTCATAATGTTAAGTAAAACTTTGTTAGATTAAGGTAAAATTTTTTACTTCGATGAGAAAAGTTTTTAGTGTTAAGGAAAAATTGCTACATCTAACAGAAAACTTGTTATCATAAAAGAAGAACTAGTAACTTTGAAGAGAAAATTATTTAAAGTTAAGGAAAACAGGCTACTTTTGACAGAAAGCTTGTTCTCATAAACGAAAAAATTGTTACTTCTAAGAAAAATCTGGTATCTTTGGCAGAAAACTTACTACATGTTACAGAAAACTTGTTATCACTGACGAAAAATTGTTGCTTCTAATAGAAATTTGATAGTATTAAGTACAATTTTGTTGGTGTTGACGAAAAAGTTGTTACTTCGAAGAGGAAATTGGTTTTTGTTCAAGGTCAACTTGCTGCTTTTGACAGAAAATTTGCTATCATAAACGAAAAAATTGTTTCTTCTAAGAAAAATCTGGTAAATTTGGCAAAAAACTTGTTAGTCCTACCAGAAAATTTGTTATCACCGAAGAAAAATTGTTACTTCTAAGAGAAATCTGATAGTTTTAAATAAAACTGTGATAGTGTTAAGAAAAAATTATTACTTTGATGAGAAAATTTTTAGCGTTAGGGAAAACTTACTACTTTTGACAGAAAACTTTTTATCATGAAGGCAAAAATTATACTTCTACGAAAAATTTGATAGTTTTAAGTGGAATTTTGTTAGTATTATGAGAAAATGGTGATAAGTCAAAGAAAAATTTGAGTGTGTTAAGTAAACATTTGTTAGATACGCAATACAGACATTTCATTCAAGAAATTATAAAAAAAATTGCAAGTAAGTAATAAACTCTTTCTTGATGTCACTACTTGGATATACAATACAAACATTTCATTCAAGAAATTATGACAAAATTCTAAGTATGTAACAAATTCTTTATTGAATTTGCTCCCTGGATACACAATACAGAAATTTAATTCAGGAATTTACGAAAAATACTGTATCAAACTCTTTATTATTTTCACGTCCAGGACAGAAAATATAGCAATTTCACTGAAGAAATTATGAAAAAATTGTAAGTAAGTAAGTAACAAACTCTTTCTTGAATTCTCCTCCTGGATACACAATACAGACATTTCATTCAAGAAATTATGAAAAATTCGCAAATGTGTAAAAATCTCTCTCTTGAAGTCACCTCTTGGATACACGATGCAGAAATTTCATTCAAGAAATTATGAAAAATTCGCAAATGTGTAAAAATCTCTCTCTTGAAGTCACCTCTTGGATACACGATGCAGAAATTTCATTCAAGAAATTATGAAAAAATTCTAAGTAAGTAAAAATCTCTTTCTTGAAGTCACCTCTTGGATAAACAATACAGATATTTCATTTAAGAAATTATGAAAATATTTGTAAGTAACTAACAAACTTTTTATTGATTTCACCTCTTGGATACACAATACGGAAATTTCATTCAAGAAATTATGAAAAATTGCAAGGAAGTAACAAACTCTTTTTTGAAGTCATTTCTTGGATACACAATACAAACATTTCATTCAAGAAATTATGACAAAATTTGAAGTATGTAACAAATTCTTTATTTAATTTGCTCCCTGGATACACAATACAGAAATTTAATTCAGGAATCTATAAAAAAAAAACTGTAACGAACTCTTTATTGTTTTCACTTCCAGGACAGACAATATAGCAATTTCGCTCAAGAAATTATGAAAAAACTTTAAGTAAGTAAGTATTAACTCTTTCTTTAATTCTCCTCTTGGATACACTATAAAGACATTTTATTCAAGAAATTATGAAAAAAATTGCAAGTAAGTAACAAAGTCTTTATTGATTTCATCTCTTGGATATACAATATAGATATTTTGTTCAAGAAATTATGAAAAATTTCAAATCAGTAAAAATCTCTTTATTGAATTTGCCCCCTGGATACACAATACAGACATTTCATTCAAGAAATTATGTAAAAATCGCAAAGAAGTAACAAACTCTTTATTGATTTCACCTCCTGGATACACAATACGAAAATTTCATTCAAGAAATTATGAAAAAATTCTAAGTAAGTAACAATCTTATTATTGTTTTCACTTCTTGGATACACAATACGGAAATTTCATTCAAGAAATTATTAAAACATTTGAAAGTAAGTAACAAACACATAATTGATTTCACCTCTTGGATACACAATATAGATATTTCATTCAAGAAATTATGATAAAATTGTAAGTAAGTAACAAACTCTTTCTCGACGTCACATCTGGGAATACACAATCCAGAAATTTCATTTAAGAAATTACGAAAAAATTGTAAGTAAGTAACAAATTCTTTCTTGAATTTGCTCCCTGGATACACAATTCAAACATTTCATTCAAGAAATTATGACAAAATTCTAAGTATGTAACAAAATCTTTCTTGAATTCGCCGTTTGGATTCACAATACAGAAATTTAATTCAGGAATTTATTGTAAAACTGTAAACAAACTCTTTCTTGTATTCGCTTCCTGGACAGACAATATATCAATTTCACTCAAGGAATTATGAAAAAATTGTAAGCAAGTAAGTAAAAAACTCTTTCTTGAATTCTCCTCCTGTATACACAATACAGACATTTCATTCAAGAAATTATACAAAAAATTGTAAGTAAGTAACAAATTGTTTATTGAAGTCACTTCTTGGATATACAATACAGTTATTTTATTCAAGAAATTATTAAAAAATCACAAATTTGTATCAAACCTTTTATTGTTTTCCCCTCTTGGATGCACAATACAGAAATTTCATTCAAGAAATTATGAAAAATTCTAAGTAATTAACAAATTCTTTCTTGAATTTTCCTCCTGGATACAGAATACGGAGATCTCATTCAAGAAATTATAAAAAAAATTGTAAGTAAGTAACAAACTCTTTATTGATTTCACCTCTTAGAAATACAATACAGACATTTCATTCAAGAAATTATGAAAAAATTGCAAGTAAGCAATAAACTTTTTATTATTAACTCCTCTTGGATACACAATGCAGGCATTTCATTCAAGAAATTATGGAAAAATCGCAAATAAGTAACAAACTCTTTATTGATTTCACCTCCTGGATACACAATACGGAAATTTCATTCAAGAAATTATGAAAAAATTCTAAGTAAGTAACAAACTCATTATTGTTTTCACTTCTTGGATACACAATACGGAAATTTCATTCAAGAAATTATTAAAACATTTGAAAGTAAGTAACAAACACATAATTGATTTCATCTCTTGGATACACAATACAGTTATTTCATTCAAGAAATTATGATAAAATTGTAAGTAAGTAACAAACTCTTTCTCGACGTCACATCTGGGAATAAACAATCCAGAAATTTCATTTAAGAAATTACGAAAAAATTGTAAGTAAGTAACAAATTCTTTCTTGAATTTGCTCCCTGGATACACAATTCAAACATTTCATTCAAGAAATTATGACAAAATTCTAAGTATGTAACAAAATCTTTCTTGAATTCGCCGTTTGGATTCACAATACAGAAATTTAATTCAGGAATTTATTGTAAGACTGTAAACAAACTCTTTCTTGTATTCACTTCCTGGACAGACAATATATCAATTTCACTCAAGGAATTATGAAAAAATTGTAAGCAAGTAAGTAAAAAACTCTTTCTTGAATTTTCCTCCTGTATACACAATACAGACATTTCATTCAAGAAATTATACAAAAAATTGTAAGTAAGTAACAAATTGTTTATTGAAGTCACTTCTTGGATATACAATACAGTTATTTTATTCAAGAAATTATTAAAAAATCACAAATATGTATCAAACCCTTTATTGTTTTCCCCTCTTGGATGCACAATACAGAAATTTCATTCAAGAAATTATGAAAAATTCTAAGTAATTAACAAATTCTTTCTTGAATTTTCCTCCTGGATACAGAATACGGAGATCTCATTCAAGAAATTATAAAAAAAATTGTAAGTAAGTAACAAACTCTTTATTGATTTCACCTCTTAGAAATACAATACAGACATTTCATTCAAGAAATTATGAAAAAATTGCAAGTAAGCAATAAACTTTTTATTATTAATTCCTCTTGGATACACAATACGGAACTTTCATTCAAGAAATTATGAAAAAATTGTAAGTAGGTAATAAACTTCTGGAATTCGCCTCTTGGATGCACAATACAGAAATTTTAATCATAAAATCATGAAAAATAGTAAGTAAGTAACCAAATCATTCTTGAATTCACTTCTTGGATGCCCAATACCGAAATTTCATTCATAAAATTATGAAAAAAGTTCTAAGTTAGTAAGTAACAAACTTTTTTTATAAATTCACCTCTTGAATACACAATACGGAAATTTCATTGAAGAAACTAAGAAAAAAATTGTCAGTAAGTAAGTAACAAACTCTTTCTTGAATTCACCCCAGGGGGCCTAGTGAGAGAGACATGCAAAAAGCTAGGTTCTTTTTTTTTACTAAAGCAAGTGCTACCATCTATTTCAATTAAGCTATAGATGACAGCACAACTGATTTTTCCTTCACCCGGGCACCTGCAGCCAACCTACAATACTATTTTTTTTTCAAGTAACTACATTCACGTTAGGTTGATTTAGGTTCACTTAGCATGGTGCGCCACGCTAAGTGAACCTCCGGGGCACGTGGCGCGCCCCGGAGAGGAGGCCTTCGGGGACCCCAGGGGCCCTTTGGGGGCCCGGGGAGGGGGGGGCCCAGGGGGAGGGGCTGTTTTGGGGCCCCTTTAAGAGGGAGCCCCAGGGGGCTCCTTTGTGGGGCTCGGGGGGATGGGGCCCTTTGGGGCTGGGGTAGGGGACCTCACAACACTGTTCAAATATAACTTGTGTATTATAACGACCACAGAGTTTCATCCCAAATAATCTTCTAAAATGTCTCAAACTGTTTCGTCCAAATAATCCCCTAAAAGTAATTTCTGTGTGTTTCTTTGTTTCGACATCCCTGAAGCCATATTTAAAAATGGAATTTCTATCTCTTTAGTGTCCCGTATAAATTCTAGATATCGAGTGATGTCATTTCTAATTCCTGACACTAAAGACCAGAGAAGCCGTATTATTTCTTAATTCCCGTTAGAATCAATATTTCACCGCCGATTATGTAATCAATTTCCCAGAAATCTACTTCCCCTCTTGTCCTAATCGATTTCTCAGAAATATGTCCCCCCCCTTTGTGGATCAATAATCCTTGAATAAATCAAGAACTCGTCGGCTTTAGACTCAATTATAAATGGCAGCACATGTGTACGCGTCGCGCTGGCACTTTCTTCCCTACTACAAAAAAAAACTATTCAAAATCATTACTATAGACGAATTACTATTCGTCTGAGTGACTCCTTACTTACATTCCCTAACTACAAACTATTCAAAATCATTAGGGTTTAATTTAAAGCCTCAAGCCATTATTTACCAGTATCAGAGAATGACAAATAGCCTTATCCTAATTAGAAGGTGATGATCCTTACCAAGTTTTTTCTAGTCCTTAAAAAGTCTAAATAACCATGTCGTTCTGGAATACAAAACCCAAATCCAAGGGCACACCCAGAGAAGGGGGGGGGTAAAATCTCCCCCCCCCCCATCCCCCAAAATGTTTGTCTAACTCGTAAAAACGTAACGAAAATGGATATGAAAATTTTTTATGCGATTTTGAGTTTTTTTTGTATGCTGCGGAGAGATATCTCGACGGTAAAGAGTTTTCCGGTATGATTTGAAAAACTACCAAACATTGAATTCTTTTTTAAATGAAAGTGTGGTGAGAAAAGTATTTCAGCTAGAATCATCGACTAGAAATTTTACGAGGGGAATTCTCAGCAAGAATGTAATTGCTTGGGAAGATTTTCTAGGGGAGAGGGTTTCGTTAAAAGTGGGAGAAAATTTCCGTAGGGGACGGGTAGAAATTTATTTTCACCTTGTCCAATAGCTGGTTGAAAGTAATACAAAATTGTGTAGCCTTTCGCTGTAGTGCATATACTTTCTATACAATAGGCATTCATTTCCTCTAGACTTTTTCTCTAGACTAGACTTTTCCTCTAGATGTGCCTCAATATGTTAATTATTAAATAAGTGCCTATGCACGCATGAAATGTATATATATCAAAACCTAAGGACGATTATCTATCCAATAGTATGTTGGTTCTTTTCAAAGATTGAGATGAACTAATGCAATGTGCTCTGAACGATGGTCGTAAAAGCAAAACAGTCTTGACCAAGCAGCCTTATCAATTTCAAGACAAGCTAATAAAAAGAAAAAACCAGATTATAGCAGAAACTTTATAGAAATAAAGACAGTATGGCATACGAAACAGCCGAGTAAGGTGATTCAAGAGTCCACTACACATCAACCAACGACATAATGGAGAAATCTTGCAAGGTAGACAGCCGAGTCAAAAACATAAACTAATAGACTGTCGGAGATCCATGGGAAGTATATGAGAGTAGTTACCTTGTACAAGGTTTCAGGGATAGATGAAAGTACACATGAAATCGCACAAGAATATGCACTACAGTTTCACGTGGACATTTTAAAAAGCGTACAGTACGAGTGGGGATTCCCCACTTTTTCCTAAAGTCTGGTTTCTTAATCAAGTTTGCTTCAACTCTATGTTTTCAACCAGATGGGTTTATGAAGCACATTCAGCATGGCGTGTTTTATTTTCTTTCTCTTTTTTTGGCAATTGACATTTTTTCTGATAACAAGTACCATTCATTGCGATCGTAGCTCTATGGTGTGAATAACTTGAAAATAAAATTTTTAAAGAGAAATCTCTGAAAAGTGTTCTTGGGGAGATGGGTTGATGGCAGAAGGATGTCTTAGAGTAGTTATAGTGTGATATTGGTGGGGGGCAAATTAGTAGCGAAAAACCTGAGTGGATGACTTGAAAATAAAATTTTTAACAAAAAATGTCTGAAACATCTTAATGGGGGGATGGATTGATTGGACATGGGGCAAAGGCAGTGGGTTGTCTTAGACTAGTTATAGTGTGATAGTATGGGACGTAATGCTTGCGAAAAACCTGATTGGGTGACTTGAAAATAAAATTTTTTACAAAAATGTCTGAAAAGTGTTCTTGGGAAGATGGGTTGATGTCAGAAGGATGTCTTACAGTAGTTATAGTGTGATACTGGGGGGGGGGGCGTATTGCTTGCAAAAAAATCCGAGTGGATGACTTGAAAACAAATTTTTTAACAAAAAATTTCTCAAACGTGTTCATGGAGGAATGGGGTGACTGGACATGGGGTAAAGGCAGTGGTTAGACCTAGAGTAGTTATTATATGATAGTGCGGGACGCATTGCTTGCGAAAAACCCGAGTAGATGATTTGGAAGTATATTTGTTTACGAAAAATCTATCCTTGTTGAGTGTTTCCACACAGTATACCTTCGGCCCAGGAAACACATCACTGGATATCAGATCGCTACCCGTTTCAGATTTTAATTTTCAGTGTAAGCCAATATAATGGTAGGGAGGAAGTTAAATTTTGAGGGGGTAAAAAGGGTACTCATTTAGTACCCGGTAAACATGTGACTTGAAAAGCTTCATTAGAAATAGGTTATTGCTAATGATACCTCCTTGATAGATATTTTTTATTGTATTTTATAGCAATTAGCCAAACGTTGCGTTGTGTTTGTCACACCAACTAGTAAAGATTTATAGGGCTTTTATTTTTTCTGTTCAATTATTTTCAGTGTAAGCCAATATAATGCTAGGGGGGGAATTCAGTTTTGAGGAGGGTAAAAATGGTAGTTATTTAGTACCCGGTAAGCATGTGACTTGAAATGCTTCATTAGAAATAGGTTATTGCTAATTATACCTCCTCGACAGATTTTTTTTATTGTATTTTATAGCTATTATACAAACGTTGCTCTGTGTTTGTCGCACCAACTAGTAAATATTTATCGGGCTTTTATTTTTTCTGTTCAATTATTTTCAGTGTAAGCCAATATAATGCTAGGGGGGAAAATAAGCTTTGAGGGGGATAAAAATGGTTGTTATTTAGTATCCAGTAAACATGTGACTTGAAATGCTTCATTAGAAATAGGTTATTGCTAATGATAAATCCTCGACGGATATTTTTTTATTGTATTTTATAGCTATTAGCCAAGCGTTGCGTTGTGTTTGTCACACCAACAAGTAAATATTTATTGGGCTTTTATTTTTTCTATTCAATTATTGTCAGTGTAAGCCAATATAAGGCTAGGGGGGAAATTAAGTTTTGAGGGGGCTAAAAATGGTAGTTGTTTAGTACCCGGTAAAAATGTGACTTGAAATGCTTCAATAGAAATAGGTTATTGCTAATGATACCTCCTCTACATATATTTTTTTATTGTATTGTATAGACATTAGCCAAACGTTGCGTTGTGTTTGTCACACCAACTAGTAAATATTTATTGGACATTTATTATTTCTATTCAATTATTGTCAGTGTTCGCCGATATAATGCTAGGGGGGAAATTAAGTTTTGAGGGTTGTAAAAATGGTAGTTATTTAGTACCCGGTAAACGTGTGACTTGAAATGCTTAACTAGAAATAAGTTATTGCTAATGATACTTCCTTGACAGATATTTTTTTATTGTATTTTATTGCTATTAGCCAAACGGTGCGTTGTGTTTGTCACACCAACTAGTAAATTTTTTTCGGACTTTTTTTCTGTTCAATTATTTTCATTGTAAGCCAATATAATGCTAGGGGGGAAATTAAGGTGTGAGGGGGGTAAAAATGGTAGTTATTTAGTACCCGGTAAAGTAATTTGTTACTTACTTACAATTTCTTCATAATTTAATGAAATGAATTTAACTATTCTAAAGAATAAAGACGGGTTAAGCTTAAAGATATTTATTGCTTAAACATATTAACAGATTTTGTTTAGAAAAAACACATATTTACATAAAAATAGTACTTAGAGTTAACTCTTAAACATCCAAAAACGATGGTCCCATGATATAGAATAGTTTTTACCATGTCTTATGCATTTATCACGATTAGGTATGTCCTTAGGTATCCACTGCGTGAAGAACCTAACCTCGTCTTCTCGAATTGATTTCTTAAAAATCAATTTCAGTCTTTTCTAGTCAAATGTTTACCGTGTACTAAATAACTACCATTTTTACCCCCCTCAAAACTTAATTTTCCCCCTAGCATTATATTGGCTTACACTGAAAATAATTGAACAGAAAAAATAAAAGCCCGATAAATATGGGCGAATTACTAGCGAAAAAACCGAGTGGATGACTAGAAAATAAAATTTTTAACAAAAAATGTCTGAAAAGTATTCATGGGGGGGATGGGTTGATTGAAGATGGGGCGAAGGCAGCGAGTTGTCTTAGACTAGTTATAGTGTGATAGTATCGGACATATTGCTTGCGAAAAATCCGAGTGGATGACTTGAAAATAAATTTTTTTACAAAAAATGTCTGAAAAGTGTTCTTGGGGAGATGGGTTGATGCCAGAAAAGTTTATTCAAGAAAATATATTGTGATAGGGGAGGGCGTATTTCTTGCAAGAAAACCCAAATGGATGACGTGAAAATAAAATGTTTAACAAAAAATGTCTCAAAGTGTTCATGGGGGGTTGGGTTGATTGGAGATGGGGCGAAGGCAGTGGGTTGTCTTAGAGTAGTTATAGTGTGATGGTGTGGGGCGTATTGCTTGCAAAAAAAACCCGAGTGGATGAATTGAAAATAAATTTTTTTACAAAAAATCTATCCTTGTTGTGCGTTTCCACACAGTATACCTTCGGCCCAGGAAACACACCCCTGGATATCAGATCGCTACCCGTTTCAGATTTTAATTTTCAGTGTAAGCCAATATAATGGTAGGGGGGAAATTAAGTTTTGAGGGGGTAAAAATGCTTCATTAGAAATAGGTTATTGCTAATGATACCTCCTCGACAGATATTTTTTATTGTATTTTATAGCAATTATCCAAACGTTGCTCTGTGTTTGTCAAACAAACTAGTAAATATTTCTCGGGCTTTTATTTTTTCTGTTTATTTTTTTACAAAACATCTATCATAATCGAAATTAAGTTTTGAGGGGGTAAAAATGGTACTTATTTTTTACCCGGTAAACTTGTGACTTGAAATGCTTCATTAAAAATAGGTTACTGCTTATGATACCTCCTCGACAGATATTTTTATTGTATTTTATTGCTATTAGCCAAACGTTGCGTTGTATTTGTCACACCAACTAGTAAATATTTATCGGGCTTTTATTTTTTCTGTTCAATTATTTTCAGTGTAAGCCAATATAATGCTAGGGGGGAAATTAAGTTGTGAAGGGGGTAAAAATGGTAGTTATTTAGTACCCAGTAAACATGTGACTTGAAATGCTTCATTAGAAATAGGTTATTGCTAATGATACCTCCTCGACAGATATTTTTTTACTGTATTTTATAGCTATTATCCAAACTTTGCACTGTAGTTGTCACACCAACTAGTAAATATTTATCGGGCTTTTATTTTTTCTGTTCAATTATTTTCAGTGTAAGCCAATATAATACTAGGGGGGAAATAAATTTTTGAGGGGGGGGGGGTAAAAATGGTAGTTATTTAGTACCCAGTAAACATTTAACTTGAAATGCTTCATTAGAAATAGGTTATTGCTAATGATACATCCTCGACAGATATTTTTTTATTGTATTTTATAGCTATTAGCCAAACGTTGCGTTGGGTTTGTCACACCAACTAGTAAATATTTATCGGGCTTTTATTTTTTTTGTTCAATTATTTTCAGTGTAAGCCAATATAATGCTAGGGGGAAATTAAGTTTTGAGGGGGGTAAAATGGTAGTTATTTAGTACCCGGTAAACATGTGACTTGAAATTCTTCATTAGAAATAGGTCATTGCTAATGATACCTCCTCGACCGATATTTTTTTTATTGTATTTTATAGCTATTAGCCAAACGTTTCGTTGTGTTTGTCACACCAACTAGTAAATATTTATTGGGCTTTTAATTTTTCTGTTCAATTATTTTCAGTGTAACCCAATATAAAGCTAGGGGGGAAATTAAGTTTTGAGGGGAGTAAAAAGGGTACTTATTTAGTACCCGGTAAACATGTGACTAGAAAAGACTGAAATTGATTTTTATTCCCAGGACTCTTGTCCTGGGAGTATTGTAAGTAAGTAAGTAACAATCGCTTTCTTGAATTCGCTTCCTGGACACAATGCAGATATTTAATTCAAGAAATTATGAAAAATCGCAAGCAAGTAATTTGTTACTTACTTGCAATTTCTTCATAATTTAATGAAAGGAATAGAACTACTCTAAAGAATAAAGACGGGTTAAGCTTAAAGATATTTATTGCTTAAACATATTAACAGATTTTTTTTAGAAAAAAACACATATTTACATAAATAGTACTTAGAGTTCACTCTTAAACATCCAGAAACGATGGTCCCATGATATAGAATAGTTTTTGCCATGTCAAATGCATTTATCATGATCAGGTATGTCCTTAGGTATCCCCTACGTGAAGAACCTAACCTCCTCTTCAGGACGGTGATAAGCCCCTTCAAATTTAGGACACTTAAATTCTTCTAGATTGAAAAGTGGAATCCTAGGATCACACTTTTGAATTAAAACTTTATCTGTAGGTACATTACCTTTTACGTAGAGTGCTTCAACCCCAAAAAAGGCTGCAAATTTCACTGACTTCCTACTGAAACTTTCTCAAATCTCGACCACTTATATTATGTGGTGTAATGACTCTATCGTAGGATCCCAGTCTGTTTATATGGCATAATATAGCACTCCACAAGATTTTATCATTCTCAAAAATATTATAGTTCACTATCCAATGATAAAAATCAATTTCTTCAAGTTCTATAGACAATAGTAAAAATGCACATTCGAATATAACACCATAAGATGATTTTTCAAACTTATAAATTCTGTGTCATACAGTCCTATCATCTAGGAAGCTATTAATGTAGTTGTTAAGTAGAGAAATACTTCATCAAACTTTTATACCTTCGCTCAAGGTTGAATGGAGTTATGGCTAGGGTGATGAGTCCTAAAACCATCTGAATTCATTGTGGGGAGGAGTCATAAAAACCCTTAGAATTCATTGCGAGGAGGAGTCATAGAACTCTCGGTATCTATTGCATGCAAATGAAGTCTGGAAATTACAATTTTTTTTATAATTTCTGTATTGTGTATCCAAGAGGTGAATTCAAGAAAAAGTTTGCTACTTACTTACTTAAAATTTTTTAATAATGAAAAATCTAAGAACGGATGATAATAAAGAATTTATTCATTCTAATTGATAAATTTTGTCAATGTTATCTGACGTATCCGACATATGATATCGATAAAGAATGTTAATAAAGAATTTGATTCTTATATTATGTCAGTGTTATCAAACGTATCTGTCAAAAGACATTGATAAAGAATTTATTCACTCTGATAGTTAGATTTTGTCAATGCTATCCCAAGTATCTGTCAATAGATGTTGATAGAGAATTTATTCATTCTTATGCTTAGATTTTATCTATGTTAACCTATCTATCCGACACATGATGTATGCAAATTCCTTTTCTAACATCTCCGATGTTTTAATAGACATTCTAAACGTTTGATATGCTAGCTAAAAATAATGCTCTAAAAATAATGAACACATAACAATGTAATGTATAATATATTTTTAATGAAATAAGGTTATGTAGAATATTAATACAAAAAGTATATATTATTATACATTATTAATATCAATGATCAACTTTGGACATTTTGAATCTGTTCCATAAAATGGTTCACCGTGTTCTCTCTTGATACTATAGCTATTGTCTTCTCTTAGTTCGTAATCAGTAGAATAATAATTATTCCATTTTGACTCATACACAATTTTTACAGGTGTGTCATCGACAGGCTCAATATGTTTTTCGTCTTTGGTATTATTTGGTTCATTGACTGTTTGATCAATGGTAGTAACGTTTGCTGGTACTTTTTTTTCATCGATTCATCTTTATATTCCTTAGTGATATTTTCTGTCAATGCCCTTTTTATTTTTCTAGCAATTTCACTGTCTAGTATCACATACACTAGTATGTCTATATTTTTACACAGGTAAAAGTTCCGACACGTAGACAAGATATGGTTTATGACATTAGTAGGAGAGTAGGCCTTTCTTTTCGTCTTTGACAAGCACTAGCAAGAAGATACCTCTTTTCATCAACTATTATTTTTATGTTGGCATTCTCTTTGAGTGCAATCATCTCCGGAGATCTCAATCTCGCATATCCACAATCATAAGAGTTGAATTTTATGGATACTCCAAAGATATTCAATTCCTTACTGTCATGACAATGCACGCATACGTTTCCGATAGTGGTACCACTTGTACCTATTTCATAGTTTAAATACTTCTATTTGTCAGCATTCAATTCTACAATAACACTATCATGTGAACACACTTTTTTAAAATGCTTCATCTTCACTTTTTAGAGATATTAGTTATGTGTTTATCGTTCCACTAAGTAAGAAATACTGATTTAATACATGTAATAAACAAGGTAGTATCGATAACCGGCCGTAGAGTAACAGTGGGAAAGCCGCATCATGTCTCTGGGCATGCATAGCGTGCAATTGTTAGAGCCATAACATATTTCATGTCATTTTAAGATACGTAAAAAAAAGTTTAATAATTTCACAGTCCAAAAAGAATTTAGTCCAATAAAAAACTAAAAAACATGGGGGGAGGGGTTGGGAAAGTCGCATCGTGTCTCTGGGCAAGCAAAGAGTACAATTGTTAGAGCCATAAGCATATTTTATGTCATTTTAAGATACGTAAACAAAATATAGTTGCATAATTTCGAAGTCCAAAAAATCCCTCGTGCAACTGAGCCCTCTTTAACTGAACCCTCATGTAACTCAGCCCCCCGTGCAACTCCACCCCATTTAACTATACCCCCTGTAACTGAACCATCGTGCAAGTGAACCTCCGTGCAAGTGAACTCCCCGTATAATCGAACCCCCGTATAATCCAACCCACATACAACTGAACCCCCTTTGCAGCTGAACCGCCCTAAGCTATCTGATAAATGGTGTTTACCATAGAAGCTACAGCTAGCTCGCTACAAAGTGTTCGTGGGGCATAGTGAATTACGCTTTCTCTCATCAAATTCATGTCAGTGCTGCCAGTCTCATGATTGAGCTTTGCTCGTTTTTGACTTGACGCCTGAATATCTGAGTCCTGGGAGTACAAATCAATTTCAGTCTTTTCTCGTCACATTTCTTGTGACTAAAGTTTACCGGGTACTAAATAACTATCATTTTTACAACCCTCAAAACTTAATTTCCCCCCTAGCATTATATTAGCTTACATTGGAAATAATTGAACAAAAAAAATAAAGCCCGATAAATATTTACTAGTTGGTGTGACAAACACAACGCAACGTTTGGCTAATGGCTATAAAATACAATAAAAAAATATCTGTCGAGGAGGTATCATTAGCAATAACCTATTTCTAATGAAGAATTTCAAGTCACATGTTTACTGGGTACTAAATAACTACAACGTTTACATCCCTCAAAACTTCATTTTCCCCCTAGCATTATATTGGCTTACACTGAAAATAATTGAACAGAAAAACTAAAAGCCCGATTAATATTTACTAGTTGGTGTGACAAACACAACAAAACGTTTGGCTAATAGCTATAAAATTCAATAAAAAATATCTGTCGAGGACGTATCATTAGCAATAACCTATTTCTAATGAAGCATTTCAAGTCACATGTTTACCGGGTACTAAAAAACTGCCATTTTTACTCCCTCAAAACTTAATTTCCCCCCTAGCATTATATTGGCTTACACTGAAAATAATTGAACAGAAAAAATAAAAGCCCGATAAATATTTACTAGTTGATGTGGCAAACACAACGCAACGTTTGGCTAATAGCTATAAAATACAATAAAAAAATATCTGTCGAGGAGGTATCATTAGCAATACCCTATTTCTAAAGAAGCATTTCAAGTCACATGTTTACCGGGTACTAAATAACTACCATTTTTACCCCCCTCAAAACTTAATTTCCCCCCTGGTATTATATTGGCTTACACTGACAATAATTGAACAGAAAAAATAAAAGTCCGATAAATATTTACTAATTGGTGTGACAAACACAACGCAACGTTTGGCTAACAGCTATAAAATACAATAAAAAATATCGGTCGAGGACGTGTCATTAGCAATAACCTATTTCTAATGAACCATTTCAAGTCACATGTTTACTGGGTACTAAAAAACTTCCATTTTTACCCCCCTCAAAACTTAATTCCCCCCCCACCCCTAGCTTTATATTGGCTTACACTGAAAATAATTGCACAGAAAAAATAAAAGCCTGATAAATATTTACTAGTTTGTGTGACAAACACAACGCACTGTTTGGCTAATAGCTGTAAAATACAATAAAAAAATATCTGTCGAGGAGGTATCATTAGCAATAACCTATTTCTGATGAAGCATTTCAAGTCACATGTTTACCAGGTACTAAATATCTACCCTTTTTACCCCCCTCAAAACCTAATTTCCCCCCTAGCATTATATTGGCTTACACTGAAAATAATTGAACAGAAAAAATAAAAGCCCGATAAATATTTAATTGTTGGTGTGATAAATAAAACGCAACGTTTGGCTAATAGATATAAAATACAATAAAAAAATATCGGTCGAGGACGTATCATTAGCAATAACCTATTTCTAATGAAGCATTTCAAGTCACATGTTTACTGGGTACTAAATAACTACCATTTTTACCCCCCTCAAAACTCAATTCCCCCCCCCCAACCCCTAGCATTATATTGGCTTACACTGAAAATAATTGCAAAGAAATAATAAAAGCCTGATAAATATTTACTAGTTTGTGTGACAAACACAACGCAACGTTTGGCTAATAGCTGTAAAATACAATTTAAAAAATATTTGTCGAGGAGGTATCATTAGCAATAACCTATTTCTGATGAAGCATTTCAAGTCAAATGTTTACCAGGTACTAAATAACTACCATTTTTATCCCCCTCAAAACTTAATTTCCCCCCTAGCATTATATTGGCTTACATTGAAAATAATTGAACTGAAAAAATGAAAGCCCGATAAATATTTACTAGTCGGTGTGACAAACACAACACAACGTTTCTCTAATAGCTATAAAATACAATATAAAAAAATATCTGTCGAGGAGGTATCATTATCAATAATCTATTTCTGATGAAGCATTTCAAGTCACATGTTTATCAAGTACTAAATAACTACCATTTTTACCCCCCTTAAAACTTAATTTCCCCCTAGCATTATATTGGCTTACACTGAAAATAATTGGACAGACAAAATAAAATCCCGATGAATATTTACTAGTTGGTGTGACAAACACAACGCAAGATTTGGCTAATAGCTATAAAATACAATAAAAAAATATCTGTCGAGGAGGTATCACTAGCAATAACCTATTTCTAATGAAGCATTTCAATTCACATGTTTATGTGACTAAAGTCACATTTCAAGCCTGATAAATATTTACTAGTTGGTGTGACAAACACAGCACAACGATTGGCTAATAGCTATAAAATACAATAAAAAAATATCTGTCGAGGAGGTATCATTAGCAATAACCTATTTCTAATGAACCATTTCAAGTCAAATGCTTACCGGGTACTAAATAACTGTCATTTTAACAGCCCTCAAAACTTAATTTCCCCCCTAGCATTATATTGGCTTACATTGAAAATAATTGAACAGAAAAAATAAAAGCCCGATAAATATTTACTAGTTGGTGTGACAAACACAACGCAACATTTGGCTAATAGCTATAAAATATATTAAAAAAATATCTGTCGAGGAGGTATCATTAGCAATAACCTATTTCTAATGAAGCATTTAAAGTCACATGTTTACTGGGTACTAAATAACTACCATGTTTACATCCCTCAAAACTTCATTTCCCCCCCTAGCATTGTATTGGCTTACACTGAAAATAATTGAACAGAAAAAAAAAGCCCGATAAATATTTACTAGTTGGTGGGAAAAAGACAACACAACGTTTGGCTAATAGCTATAAAATACAATAAAAATATCTGTCCAGGACGCATCATTAGCAATAACCTATTTCTAATGAAGCATTTCAAGTCACTTGTTTATCGGGTACTAAAAAACTACCATTTTTAACCCCTCAAAACTTAATTTCCCCCCCCAGCATTATATTGGCTTACACTGAAAATAATTGAACAGAAAAAATAGAATCCTGATAAATATTTATTAGTTAGTGTGACAAACAAAACGCTAAGTTTGACCAATAACTATAAAATACAATAAAAAATATCTCTTAAGGAGCTATCATTAGCCATAACTTATTTTTAATGAAGCATTTCAAATCACATGTTTACCGGGTACTACATAACTACCATTTTTACCCACCTCAAAACTTAATTTCCCCCTTAGCATTATATTGGCTTACTCTGAAAATAATTGAACAGAAAAAATAAAAGCCCGATAAATATTTACTAGTTGGTGTGACAGACACAGCACAATGGTTGGCTAATAGCTATAAAATACAATAAAAAAATATCGGTCGTGGAGGTAACATTAGTAATAACCTATTTCTAATGAAGCATTTCAAGTCACATGTTTACCGGGTACTAAATAACTATCATTTTTACAACCCTCAAAACGTAATTTCCCCCCTAGCATTATATTAGCTTACATTGAAAATAATTGAACAGAAAAAATAAAAGCCCGATAAATATTTACTAGTTGGTGTGACAAACACAAGGCAACGTTTGGCTAATAGCTATAAAATACAATAAAAAATATCTGTCGAGGAGGTATCATTAGCAATGACCTATTTCTAATGAAGCATTTCAAATCATATGTTTACTGGGTACTAAATAACTACCACGTTTACATCCCTCAAAACTTGCTTTCCCCCTTAGCATTATATTGGCTTACACTGAAAATAATTGAACAGAAAAACTAAAAGCCCGATTAATATTTACTAGTTGGTGTGACAAACACAACAAAACGTTTGGCTAATAGCTATAAAATTCAATAAAAAATATCTGTCGAGGACGTATCATTAGCAATAACCTATTTCTAATGAAGCATTTCAAGTCAAATGTTTACCGGGTACTAAAAAACTACCATTTTTACTCCCTCAAAACTTAATTTCCCCCCAGCATTATATTGGCTTACACTGAAAATAATTGAACAGACAAAATAAAATCCCGATAAATATTTACTAGTTGGTGTGACAAACACAACAAAACATTTGGCTAATAGCTATAAAATACAATAAAAAAATATCTGTCGAGGAGGTATCATTAGCAATAAGCTATTTCTAATGAAGCATTTCAAGTCACATGTTTATGTGACTAAAGTCACATTTCAAGCCTGATAAATATTTACTAGTTGGTGTGACAAAAACAGCGCAACGATTGGCTAATAGCTAGAAAATACAATAAAAAAATATCTGTCGAGGAGGTATCATTACCAATAACCTATTTCTAATGAAGCATTTCAAGTCACATGTTTACCGGGTACTAAATAACTATCATTTTAACAACCCTCAAAACTTAATTTCCCCCCTAGCATTATATTGGCTTACATTGAAAATAATTGAACAGAAAAAATAAAAGCCCGATAAAAATTTACTAGTTGGTGTGACAAAAACAACGCAACATTTGGCTATTAGCTCTAAAATATAATAAAAAAATATCTGTCGAGGAGGTATCATTAGCAATAACCTATTTCTAATGAAGCATTTCAAGTCACAGGTTTACTGGGTACTAAATAACTACCACGTTTACATCCCTCAAAACTTCATTTCCCCCCTAGCATTATATTGGCTTACACTGAAAATAATAAAACAGAAAAAATAAAAGCCAGATAAATATTTACTAGTTGGTGTGACAAACACAACGCAACGTTTGGCTAATAGCTATAAATTACAATAAAAAAAAATATCTGTCGAGGAGGTATCATTAGCAATAACCTATTTCTAATGAAGCATTTCAAATCACATGTTTACCGGGTACTAAATACCTACAATTTTTACCCACCTCAAAACTTAATTTCCCCCTTAGCATTATATTGGCTTACTCTGAAAATAATTGAACAGAAAAAATAAAAGCCCGATAAATATTTACTAGTTGGTGTGACAAACACAGCACAATGGTTGGCTAATAGCTATAAAATACAATAAAAAAATATCGGTCGTGGAGGTAACATTAGTAATAACCTATTTCTAATGAAGCATTTCAAGTCACATGTTTACCAGGTACTAAATAACTATCATTTTTACAACCCTCAAAACGTAATTTCCCCCCTAGCAGTATATTGGCTTACATTGAAAATAATTGAACAGAAAAAATAAAAGCCCGATAAAAATTTACTAGTTGGTGTGACAAACACAACGCAACATTTGGCTAATAGTTATAAAATACAATAAAAAATATCTGTCGAGGAGGTATCATTAGCAATTACCTATTTCTAATGAAGCATTTCAAGTCATATGTTTACTGGGTACTAAATAACTACCACGTTTACATCCCTCAAAACTTCATTTCCCCCCTAGCATTATATTGGCTTACACTGAAAATAATTGAACAGAAAAACTAAAAGCCCGATAAATATTTACTAGTTGGTGTGACAAACACAACAAAACGTTTGGCGAATAGCTATAAAATTCACTAACCATTTTTACTCCCTAAAAACTTAATTTCCCCCTCAGCATTATATTGGCTTACACTGAAAATAATTGAACAGAAAAAATAAAAGCCCGATAAATATTTACTAGTCGGTGTGACAAACAAAACGCAACGTTTATCTAATAGCTATAAAATACAATATAAAAAAATATCTCTCGAGGAGGTATCATTAGCAGTAACCTATTTCTGATGAAGCATTTCAAGTCTCATGTTTACCAAGTACTAAATAATTACCATTTTTACACCCCCTTAAAACTTAATTTCCCCCTAGCATTATATTGGCTTACACTGAAAATAATTGAACAGACAAAATAAAATCCCGATAAATATTTACTAGTTGGTGTGACAAACACAACAAAACATTTGGCTAATAGCTATAAAATACAATAAAAAAATATCTGTCGAGGAGGTATCATTAGCAATAAGCTATTTCTAATGAAGCATTTCAAGTCACATGTTTATGTGACTAAAGTCACATTTCAAGCCTGATAAATATTTACTAGTTGGTGTGACAAAAACAGCGCAACGATTGGCTAATAGCTAGAAAATACAATAAAAAAATATCTGTCGAGGAGGTATCATTACCAATAACCTATTTCTAATGAACCATTTCAAGTCACATGTTTACCGGGTACTAAATAACTGTCATTTTTACAACCCTCAAAACTTAATTTCCCCCTAGCATTATATTGGCTTACATTGAAAATAATTGAACAGAAAAAATAAAAGCCCGATAGATATTTACTAGTTGGTGTGACAAACACAACGCAACCTTTGGCTAATAGCTATAAAATATAATAAAAAAATATCTGTCGAGGAGGTATCATTAGCAATAACCTATTTCTAATGAAGCATTTCAAGTCACATGTTTACTGGGTACTAAATAACTACCATGTTTACATCCCTCAAAACTTCATTTCCCCCCTAGCATTATATTGGCTTACACTGAAAATAATTGAACAGAAAAAATAAAAGCCAGATAAATATTTACTAGTTGGTGTGACAAACACAACGCAACGTTTGGCTAATAGCTATAAAATACAATAAAAAAAATATCTGTCGAGGAGGTATCATTAGCAATTATCTATTTCTAATGAAGCATTTCAAGTCACATGTTTACCAAGTACTAAATAACTACCATTTTTACCCCCCTCCAAACTTAATTCCCCCCTAGCATTATATTGGCTTACTCTGAAAATAATTGAACAGAAAAAATAAAAGCCCGATAAATATTTACTAGTTGGTGTGACAAACACAGCACATCGGTTGGCTAATAGCTATAAAATACAATAAAAAAATATATGTCGAGGAGGTAACATTAGCAATAACCTATTTCTAATGAAGCATTTCAAGTCACATGTTTACCGGGTACTAAATAACTATCATTTTAACAACCCTCAAAACTTAATTTCCCCCCTAGCATTATATTGGCTTACATTGAAAATAATTGAGCCGAACAAAAGCCCGATAAATATTTACTAGTTGATTTGGCAAACACAACGCAACTTTTGGCTAATAGCTATAAAATACAATAAAAAAATATCTGTCGAGGAGGTATCATTAGCAATAACCTATTTCTAATGAAGCATTTCAAGTCACAGGTTTACTGGGTACTAAATAACTACCACGTTTACATCCCTCAAAACTTCATTTCCCCCCTAGCATTATATTGGCTTACACTGAAAATAATTGAACAGAAAAACTAAAAGCCCGATAAATATTTACTAGTTGGTGTGACAAACACAACAAAACGTTTGGCTAATAGCTATAAAATTCAATAAAAAATATCTGTCGAGGACGTATCATTAGCAATAACCTATTTCTAATGAAGCATTTCAAGTCACATGTTTACCGGGTACTAAAAAACTACCATTTTTACTCCCTGAAAACTTAATTTCTCCCATAGCATTATATTGGCTTACACTGAAAATAATTGAACAGAAAAAATAAAAGCCCCATAAATAATTACTAGTTGGTGTGACAAACACAACGCAACGTTTGGCTAATAGCTATAAAATACAATAAAAAAACATCTGTCGAGGAGGTATCATTAGCAATACCCTATTTCTAATGAAGCATTACAAGTCACATGTTTACCGGGTACTAAATAACTACCATTTTTACCCCCCTCAAAACTTAATTTCCCCCTAGTCTTATATTGGCTTACACTGAAAATAATTGAACAGAAAAAATTAAAGCCCGATAAATATTTACTAGTTAGTGTGACAAACACAACGCAACATTTGGCTAATAGCTATAAAATACAATAAAAAATATCGGTCAAGGATGTGTCATTAGCAATAACTAATTTTTAATGAAGCTTTTCAAGTCACATGTTTACTGGGTACTAAATAACTACCATTTTTACCCCCCCTCAAAACTTAATTCCCCCACCCATCCCTAGCATTATATTGGCTAACACTGAAAATAATTGCACAGAAAAAATAAAAGCCTGATAAATATTTACTAGTTTGTGTGACAAACACAACGCACTGTTTGGCTAATAGCTGTAAAATACAATAAAAAAAATATCAGTCGAGGAGGTATCATTAGCAATAACCTATTTCTGATGAAGCATTTCAAGTCACATGTTTACCAGGTACTAAATAACTACCATTTTTACCCCCCTCAAAACTTAATTTCCCCCTAGCATTACATTGGCTTACACTGAAAATAATTGAACAGAAAAAATAAAAGCCCGATAAATATTTAATAGTTGGTGTGACAAACACAACGCAACGTTTGGCTAATAGCTATAAAATACCATAAAAAATATCGGTCGAGGACGTATCATTAGCATTAACCTATTTCTAATGAAGCATTTCAAGTCAACTGTTTACTGGGTACTAAATAACTACCATTTTTACCCCTCTCAAAACTCAATTCCCCCCCACCCCTCGCATTATATTGGCTTACACTGAAAATAATTGCACAGAAAAAATAAAAGCCTGATAAATATTTACTAATTTGTGTGACAAACACAACGCAACGTTTTGCTAATAGTTGTAAAATACAATTTAAAAAAATATCTGTCGAGGAGGTATCATTAGCAATAACCTATTTCTGATGTTGCATTTCAAGTCACATGTTTACAAAGTACTAAATAACTACCATTTTTACCCCCCTCAAAACTTAATTTCCCCCCTAGCATTGTATTGGCTTATACTGAAAATAATTGAACAGACAAAATAAAATCCCGATAAATATTTACTAGTTGGTGTCACAAACACAACGCAACATTTGGCTAATAGCTATAAAATACAATAAAAAAATATTTGTTGAGGAGGTATCATTAGCAATAACTTATTTCTAATGAAGCATTTCAAGTCACATGTTTATGTGACTAAAGTCATATTTCAAGCCCGATAAATATTTACTAGTTGGTGTGACAAACACAGCGCAACGATTGGCTAATAGCTGTAAAATACGATAAAAAAATATCTGTCGAGGAGGTATCATTAGCAATAACCTATTTCTAATGAACCATTTCAAGTCACATGTTTACCGGGTACTAAATAACTGTCATTTTTACAACCCTCAAAGCTTAATTTCCCCCCTAGCATTATATTGGCTTACATTGAAAATAGTTGAACAGAAAAAATAAAAGCCCGATAAATATTTACTAGTTGGTGTGACAAACACAACGCAACCTTTGGCTAATAGCTATAAAATATAATAAAAAAATATCTGTCGAGGAGGTATCATTAGCAATAACCTATTTCTAATGAAGCATATCAAGTCACATGTTTACTGGGTACTAAATAACTACCATGTTTACATCCCTCAAAACTTCATTTCCCCCTAGCATTATATTGGCTTACACTGAAAATAATTGAACAGAAAAAATAAAAGCCAGATAAATATTTACTAGTTGGTGTGACAAACACAACGCAACGTTTGGCTAATAGCTATAAAATACAATTAAAAAAAATATATGTCGAGGAGGTATCATTAGCAATTATCTATTTCTAATGAAGCATTTCAAGTCACATGTTTACCAAGTACTAAATAACTACCATTTTACCCCCCTCAAAACTTAATTTCCCCCCCAGCATTATATTGGCTTACTCTGAAAATAATTGAACAGAAAAAATAAAAGCCCGATAAATATTTACTAGTTGGTGTGACAAACACAGCACATCGGTTGGCTAATAGCTATAAAATACAATAAAAAAATATATGTCGAGGAGGTAACATTAGCAATACCCTATTTCTAATGAAGCATTTCAAGTCACATGTTTACCGGGTACTAAATAACTACCTTTTTTACACCCCTCAAAACTTAATTTCCCCCCTAGCATTATATTGCTTTACACTGAAAATAATTGAACAGAAAAAATAAAAGCCCGATAAATATTTACTAGTTGGTATGACAAACACAACGCAACGTTCAGCTAATAGCTATGAAATACAATAAAAAAAGTCTGTCGAGGAGGTATCATTAGCAATAACCTATTTCTAATGAAGCATTTCAAGTCATATGTTTACCGGGTACTAAGTAACTACCATTTTTACCCCCCTCAAAATTTAATTTCACCCCTAGTATTATATTGCCTTACAGTGAAAATAATTGAACAGAAGAAATAAAAGGCCAATAAATATTTACTAGTTGGTGTGACAAACACAAGGCAACGTTTGTCTGAAAAAATGTCTGAAAAGTGTTCATGGGGGGATGGATTGATTGGAGATGGGGCGAAGGCAGCGGTTAGACCTAGGGTAGCTAATATGTGATAGTGCTGGACGCATTACTTGCGAATAACTTGAGTAGATGATTTTGAAATCATTTTTTTTACAAAAATGTCATAAAAATGTTATTGAGGAGATAGGTTGATGCCAGAAAAATATCTTCAACAAGTTATATTGTGATAGTGGGGGGCGTAGTACTTGAAAAAGAACCCAAGTGGCTTAATTGACATCAAATTTTTCTAAAAAAGATGTCTCAAAGTGTTCATGGGGGGTAGGGTTGATTGGAGATGGGGTGAAGGCAGTGGGTAGACTTAGAGTGATTATAGTGTGACAGTGTGGGACGTATTGCTTGCGAAAAACTCGAGTGGATGACTTGAAAATAATTTTTTTTTACAAAAAATCTATCCTTGTTGTGCGTTTCCACACAGTATACCTTCGGCCCAGGAAACACACCACTGGATATAAGATTGCTACCCGTTTCATATTTTAATTTTCAGTGTAAGCCAATGTAATACCAGGGGGGAAATTAAGTTTTGAGGGGGGTAAAAATGGTAGTTATTTAGTATCTGGTAAACATGTGACTTGAAATGCTTCATCAGAAATAGGTTATTGCTAATGATACCTCCTCGACAGATATTTTTTTTATTGTATTTTATAGCTATTAGCCAAACGTTGCGCTGTGTTTGTCACACTGACTAGTAAGTATTTATCGGGCTTTTATTTTTTCTGTTCAATTATTTTCAGTGTAAGCCAATATAATGCTAGGGGGGAAATTAAGTTTTGAGGGGGTAAAAATGGTAGTTATTTAGAACCCGGTAAATATGTGACTGGAAATGTTTCATTAGAAATAGGTTAGTAAGGGTTAGTAAGGGCAATGATTGTAATTTATGCCCTGGGTCATATAAAGTTTTTATTGAAAGAGCTGTCGTAGAAACTTCAAAAGGGCTCATTCAATTGGAAATTGAAAGGGCTAAAGCCTTTTTAATAGTTGAAAGTGATGGGATAGTTACAAACGCCCCTCCTACGCCCACCGTTTTCCAAAACACATTCAATCAAAATTTTGCAGGCCAAATTATAAAGTCTTAAAAAACGAATAAATTGAAAGTATTATTTTCTTTTTCCCTGAAAAGACTATATCAATATAAAACGAACAGAAATTAACTTAAAAATTTTTTCGACAAAATAAGTTTTTCAAAGAAAAGTAAAGAACTCCATTAAACAAAAAATAGCAAAAATAAAATCAAATAATCTACCAAGCGTGAAACTACCACAAATCAGCATCGATAAATAAATGAAACCCAAAACAAACGGAAATTACAATAATTAACAGAGTCAAACTCAAGACGAGCAGAAATTAGCATAAGTTGGCCGCAAAAACCCTAGGCCTCCCCAAGGCCAGAACAAAATTTGCACTTTACTGAAAAAATACAAATGAATGTTCATTGTCAGGTTAATATACATATCCTGATATTTAGTAATCAAAATGTTTATATTATTTGATTTATTAAAGTTATAAAAGTAAAAACATTTATATTTTTTCAGTAAAGTACAAATTTTGTTTTGGCCTTGGGAAGGCATAGGGGTTTTGCGCCCAACTTATGTTAATTTCTGCTCGTTTTGAGTTTGACTCGGTTAATTATTGTAATTTCTGTTCGTTTTGGGTTTCATTTATTTATCGACGCTGATTTGCGGTAGTTTCACGCTTGGTAGTTTCACGCAAAAAATTATTTTTCCCTCAAAGATTTATCTAGACAAAAATTTTGATTTTCAAAGGTATGGTAGGCATTGATGGCCACCTTTGTTCCTTTTAATTGTTCATTAGGGTGGGACAAAAATTTCTTCTTTTGCCTCGGCTTGTCTTTTGTCATTACGAAGGACATATCACCTAACCTTTGTTTCTTTTAATTGTTCATGTGGGGGACAAAAATGTCTTTTTCTTTCAACGAGTTATCTAGTCCAGGATTTTGATTTTCAAATATATAATAGGCATTGATGACCTTATCCATGTCAAAATCCAAAATCCAATCATAATCGCTATCATTTTTAATTCGTTTGTTTCGTTTTATCTCGGCTTGTCTTTCGTCATTATGAAATAAATATTGCCGAACCTTTGTTCTTTTAAACAAAGGTATAGTAGGTATTGATGACCTTATCCATGTCAACATCCCAAACTCAATCATCATCACTATTATTTTCAATTTTGACATGTTTTGATTCTCGTTGTCCAGGTTGATTTTCATTGACTCGCTCACATGTTTGGTTTCGCAAGTCTTCTAACCGCGTGTGTATTTGCTCTTAATTTTCATTTTTGACTTGCTCACATGCTCGGTGTCGCATGTCTTCTAACCGCATGTGTCTTTGCTCTTCATTTTCATTTTTGACACACCACAGCTTTTCCTCTAACCGCGTGTCTCTTTGCTCTTCACTTTTATTTTTGACTTGCTCATATGCTCGGTGTCGCATCTCTTCTAACCGCGTGTCTCTTTGCTCTTCATTTTCATTTTTGACACGCCGCCGCTTGTATTCTAATAGCTTTTGTCTTTGCTCTGCACTTTCATTTTGACTCATCTCACATGATCGGTGTCGTATATCTTCTTGCCACCCGTGTCTTTGCTCTTTATTTTCATTTTTGACACGTTTTTGGATTTTGATTACTTCAGACAATTTAGCAATGGCCTTTTTGCTTTAGCTGCCCGTATTGATGTTGTTACAATTGAGGGTTCAGGTTGTTGATTTTCACATCTTATCACGTTTGATAGCTCAGGTGTTAGTCCCAAAGAATCGTCACTGCAACTACAAATTTCTGTTTTTTGGGCCTTCTAACAGACATTATATTATTTAAATCACTGATATGTTGGAAGTTCAACAATCGTATTTATGCTATTCATGACATCATATAAGAAAATACTTATGTGATGTCATAAGAAATGCTTATATGGTGCACTAACAAACCAAAATTAAGACTCTTAACGAATTTTCTTAGACTTCTAACCTGTCTATATCGTTTTTTAAGTCGGTTCACCACTGTAAGAAATCAACCTAGGAACATATAATATAATTAAAAATCATTGTTTATTAGTGTGTTGTATAGGACATTAGCAGATGGTTTATAATCTGCCAGACAATATTGAAAATATAAGGTTAAGTGTCCCATATTGCTTTAGAAGACATCAAGCCACACTCTCCATCGCCAGCCATCTCGTTTAAATAGGGTAAACCAGACAGCGCTCGGCTATATCAGGAAATGTTTGGCACTGTCTAAATCTCATTTTCCATTTGGGGCTAAACGCAATCAAACTAAAAAGTATCATGACTGAACTGCAAAACACAAGGGTCTATGACATCACACGCAGCTGCTGAGCAAAGGGCAAACGAACGGCAGGTACAACCGACAGTTGCAAGCCATGGAAGATCATCCTTCAAAGACTTTTCTAAGCCATTTTTGGACCCTAGCATGACACTTTCATTGTCTGATGCAAAGGCCAAAATAATTAGCGGTATATTTTTCTTATTTTACTGAATTCATCTGCAATTAAGCTCTCTAAGTCCAACCCTTTAGCTGTTGCATCAGAAACAACTGAAATTGAAAAAAACGCTCGACTAGTTTCTGCTTTTCCAGAGAATAATAGCGAACATTTATTATAAGAGATTTCGTTGTTGTTGTAAAGTATTTTGGTACTTTTAAAAAAAGCTTTTTATTGTTCTAATTAAACGAACATAGTGTTTCAGGAGTCGTTATTAAAGAATCCGGACAGAATTCAAACTTTAGCGTCAAGAGCGAGTTGTCAAGGAGGAGCAACCTCCCTCCTATACGTAATAATTTCTGTTCGTTTTAAGTATTAGTGTTGCTCCTTACTTTCGGTTAAAAATAATTGTTTTTTTTATTTAATTTTTAATCGTTTTTGAAATGATGGCTGGAAACCTGGCCACAAATCCACGGAAAAATCCCTCCTCCCCACAAATTTATTGTCTAGACAATTCTACCCTAATGAAAACTTACCGCGGACAGTTATCCTTAACATCTGCATGCGTCAAATTGATTCACCAAGGAAAAAGCAAGACATAAGAAGAATTTCGTATCAGAATTCTGGCAAATTCCCCTAGCGTAAAATTTCCCCCGAAAATTTCACCCCCTGAAAACTTTCCTCCCCATGGAAAATTATACCCGTGAAAAACCTCACCAGCAATTCCCCTCCACACCTGAAAAATGTATGCATACTTTCCACTAACAAATAATACACGTAAACAGTGAGCAAACTTTGTAGCTTAAAGACCTTTTCCCATAGGTTGTGGGGTCATTATATCTCCAAAAGCATAGTTATTCTGCCTTTCAACTATGCTGAAGAAAATGGCTATCTTGAAAAAAAAAAGAATTTCGGGAAAAAAAGAGGCGTGGAAAGGTGCCTAGTTGCTCTCCAATTTTTTGGTCACTCAAAAAAGGCATTAGAGCTTTTAATTCCCGTGCAAATGAGCCCTCTTCCGATATTCTAGGACCACTGGGTCAATGCGATCACCCCTTGGGGAAAAAAAATAAATAAACACGCATCCGTGATCTTTCTTCTGGCAAAAACTACAAATGGTGTCACATATAATGTCATTAGAAATGCTTATAGGATGTACATCATTTTCGACACGCCACCGCTGTTCTTCTAAACACGTGTGTATTTGCTCTTCATTTTCATTTTTGACTTACTCACATACTCGTTGTCGCATGCCTTCTAACCGCGTATGTTTTTGCTCTTCATTTTGATTTTTGACACGCCACCTTTTGTTTTCTAACCGCTTGTGTCTTTGCTCTTCATTTTCATTTTGACACGTTTTTGGATTTAGTAAGAATATACAAGTGGCAATAACAAAAATAATGACTTCTCGAGGAAAGATCAAGCGCCCAAAAAAGGGCTATGGGAGGTACCTAGGCGTACTCATTGACGAAATCCAGTCGCACCTACATAACTTCTATGTTATTGAGCTGAAGCTTTCCTGTGATCTTGGCCTTTTCAGGATTCCCCAAGAAGTTCCTATTTCCTTTGAATCTTTACTTACCACATCCTCCCACACAATTCAGGGCTTGACCCGCTTTTTGTTTGGCCCTAGATTCTCCCCCGGAAAATTCTGCCTGAATTCAAAATAGACCAGCCAAAGAGAAAGTATGACAAATGAAAATAACAAAATCAGAAAAATTTTTGGAATATTCTCCTCATTTTATATACGGCAGAATGTACGGTGCAGAATCCCTATAGGGATTGTTTTTACATTCTTGCTTATGTTAATTCTTCTTTTTTTTTTTAGGGCTTATTTCTAATAGCAGGGTAAGGTAAAGGAAAAAGAGAATAGTCTGAAAGCATAAACTTAGTGGGGAACTGTAGAGCTGCCGTGTGATGGACATGCGCAGAAACAAAAGAATAGAAGTATTAATAAATACTTTCAAAGGACTTGGTCTGGTACCAACCAGACACATCACTAGCTAAAATTTTCGGAGGGACATCAATGATTTTACTAACTGTCGAGTAATTTTTACCGACTGATTTAGGTGAAATTAGTGAAACTTGCTTGATCTAATCTTAACCATTAATTATGTATGGACTTCATGACTTTTCAGGAAGGAATGTGCAACCATGCTGCATTACCTTGCTGCTTTTACAATTGCTGCTTTTACTGCTTTTGCTACTTGTGTAATCTCAATAAATAGTGTTGTGGTACTCTTAAATTGATTGGCTATCTTAAACTTTTTAATCGATTGCAATGTCATCTTCCATGGGGAAATTCTAGTTTGGTAGGATTAAATCGCAGAAAACTCCACTTTCTCGCGGCAAAATCATTTTGTTCACAAAAATAGGACGATAGAACTTATAATTTCTGTTTGGAAATGGTCTTTCCCAATTTTCTTGGACCAACATAGAAAGAGTTGACAGGGTTGAGCAGTTTAATGTTTTTTGATGCATTTGATTAGTCTGAAAAGTTCTACAGCAGAAGGAAGCAGCTGTGTTAACAATTTCAATGAAGTAATTATTTGTTATTGATCGGTTTGTTTTCCGATTTGTCTGCAATGCCCAAATAAAAACGGACAAAATCCCTGACCGTGCTTGCTGCTTTAGAAAAGGGTGAATTTAATACTTTTAGCATGACAGATACAATAGATTGTATTTGCTTCTCTTGCTCACTGAGTATAGTTAAAGTAGGTTACTTTTGCTTCCAAGGAATTAGAGAATGGAGTGGATTTTTCACAGTTTTTTTTTTCAAGATAAAAGACTCTTTCCTTACACGCAGGATGAAAAATTTTCTTTTTTGATGGTGCTGTTTCGGCGCAAAACACCAAAGGCATTTTCCTACTGACAAACTACAGTCTTTAGACGAGACTGAGAATTATCAATGGAAAAATGAAGCATATAAAATCGGTTTATAAGATTGGATTGTCTAATTCTCTTTACTGGAATAACAAAGTTTACAAACCTGACATACGACTGCGCAAAATCAACAATTCAATTCTACAATAATATTATATGTTATTTATTATGTGAGTTTTGATTCCTACTTATTTATTTATATATCTTTTCTTTTGTTTTTTCTTTCTCTTCGTGTGTTTAGTATGTTTTATTTTGATGTAAGTTAAGTTTTAAAAAAGAACATTTTTAGTTTCATTTTCTCTTTTTTTCCGTTGAGAAAGACTCCCGAACGTAGGGCCGAAATATTCAAAGTGTGCTTTTTCGATTAAGTGTTTATTTTATTGTATTTATTCACTGCTTTATCAAAATTAAAACCCTTTTTCTTGCTTTATTTTTCGTCAATTCTACAAACTTCTTTTGTTAGTTGTTTTCGAGTTTTTGACAAATTCATCCCCAGCCCCCCACTAATGGTGTATAGAGCCCTAGGCTACATAAAATAACTAGCCTAAGAAATTTTGGAATTCTTTCTTTATATATATATAACAAGCATTAAAGAATCATTTTTCCTTGTGTATTTTCCCTTTTTATTTGTTTTTTAATCAATTTTTATCAATTATTAAGTTAGGTTTATTCTATATGGCCTAGGGTCAAATGAAGTCATTAAAGGGAGGCTTGGATGAATTGCCAAAACTATAGAAATAAAGGTACTTGTATGATATACCCCCTACCGCTCAAGTTGTTCATTCATTGACGCATTATAGAACCAGATTTTTTATTAGTTTCTTTCAGCTTGGCACGAGACAAGATAAAGAGAAGTGACAGAATAAATGGCAAATATATAATTTGGGCTATATATTTGTACATTAGAGGAGGAAGGTAGAGTATTTAGACAGTGTGAAGTTAGAAAACAATTCTTACTAAATGATATGCAGAATAAGCTTACCTAACACATGAAGCATGCAGACCCGCTTTACTTTACCTCCACTCCCTATTGTGAATAACAATAAAATTAGCAATTTAAAGATGTGTCTTTTTTCTATGACGTCTCCTTTTGAACAGCTGCTTTTTTTTACTTTTACCATACTAAAAAGCTGAACTTTCACTGAGATTTCTATTTCGGTAGCGTTGCAGATTTGTATAGATGGCGTATCATTGCCAGAAATTTTTAATATTTTGATAGGATGACAGCTGCTAAATTAATTCAGTCATAGGATAGATGTGAAAGAAGGATGGTAATTGCCTTATGATAGAATCATAGGCCATGTGAATGTGATTTGAAATGATATTGTAAGTAGCCTAACTTTTTTGGTAAAGTTCTACCAAATCATATTATTGACTTACGCATAAAGTGAATATACCACTCAATGCCTTTTTTTATGCTGATTACGAATATAGTAATCATTTCTATCGGAAATGAATTTCAGCCCCCTCCCCCTATATATGCCAATTCAGGGTATATATTTACAACCTAACCCTGAATTGGCATATATAGGAAGGGGGGGGGGGGCTGAAATTCATTTCCAATAGAAATGATTATTATATTCATAATCATCATAAAAAAGGTATTGAATGGTGTATGAATATAATAATCATTTCTATTGGAAATGAACATCAGACCCCTCCCCCCTATATAGGCTATACCTAACCTAACCCTGAATTGGGATATATAGGGGGGGGGGGGGGCTGAAATTCATTTCCAAAAGAAATGATTATTGTATTTGTAAACAGCATAAAAAAAAGGCATCAAATGGTGTATTCACTTTAGTCCTAACTCAATAACATGATTTGGTAGAACTTTACCACTTTTTTAACTGGGTAAAATTCTAGTTTAGCTACTTTTTGCTATCTTGGAAAAGGGTTAGAAAATGAAACTCTTAGGGAGGGGTCTACAGACTAAAGTATGACCTGAGAAGGTATTTTGAGGGGTGACTACCTCTATTCTTTCTCCCTCTAAAGGGCCCTGACCTCTAAAAATCTGACCTTGCAAAGTAGATCTTCTGCTTAAATGAAGGGTAAATATTTACCAAATTGTATTATTGAGTTGCAACTAAATTGAATATACCACTCAATGTCTTTTTGGTAAATTTTTACCAAATCATATTATTAAGTTAGTAATAAAGTGAATACACCATTTGATGCCTTTTTTTTATGCTGATTACAAATATAATAATCATTTCTATCGGAAATTGAATTTTAGCCCTCCCCCCCATATTTGCAAATATATATCCTGAATTGATATATATAGGGGGGGGGGAGGCTACAATTCATTTCCAATAGAAATGATTGTTATATTCATAATCAGCATAAAAAAAGGCATCAAATGGTATATTCACTTTATTTGAAATTCAATAATATGCTTTGGTAAAAATTTACTGGCTTTTTTATGCCCTTTACAAATATAATAATCATTTTTGTTGGAAATGAATTTTAGCCCCCACCCCTATATATACCAATTCAGGGTATATATTTGCACATTCGGGGGGGGGGGAAGTTGAATATACCATTCAATGCCTTTTTTTTATGGTCTTTACAAATATAGGTACGTTTTTACCAAATCATATTATTGAGTTAGGAATAAAGTGAATACACCATTCAATGCCTTTTTTATGCTGATTACAAATATGATAATCATTTCTATTGGAAATGAATTTGAGCCCCCTAACCTAACCCCCACCCCCATATTTGCAAATATATATCCTGAATTGACATATATAGGAGGGGGGGCTAAAATTAATTTCTGATAGAAATGATTGTTATATTTTTAATCTGCATAAAAAGACATCAAATGGTATATTCACTTTATTTGAAACTCAATAATATGATTAGGTAAAAATTTACCTGAATATAATAATCATTTTGGTTGGAAATGAATTTTAGCCCCACCCCTATATATACCAATTCAGGGTATATATTTGCACATTAGGGGGTGGGGGTAATTTTATTTCTGATGTAAACAAGAGGTAAGTTTAAACTTTTCCCCTCCCCCCTAATGTGCAAATATATACAGAATTGGTATATATATATATATAGTTGATAATAGTCATTTCAAGCAAAAATGATTATTATGTGTAAGAGCCTAAAAAAAGGCATCAGGAGGTATAGGTCTATTCAATATATATGTATTTAAATAATAGTATTTGTTAACTATTTATCTAAGGAAGTACAAGAAAATGGTTTTCAACTTCACAACTTTGCTTGATCCCAATTTATGAGGTTTCAAAGATACACAAACACATTTGCTAAATTTTGAAAAAAAAAACATTGATATGGCTTAAAATTCTACTCAAATAACAGGAAGTGCATTTTCAGAACTAAGACCAGAGAAAAAGAAATTGTAGAATTCTAGTTTAGTTACTTTTTTCTATTTTGGAAAGGGGCTCATCTCCACTCCTTCTCCCTCTAGAGGACAGTGACCTTTCATGATCTTTAACAATTTTTAAAAAGTTATCAAAAGTGATCAAAAGTTATCAAAGTGAAACCTTGCAAAACAGATCTTCTGATTAAATGAACAACAAGAAAGATAGTAGGGGTGGATAGTTGCTACTATCCACTATGAATAAAGACTAGGAGACTTACCAATCACATCATGCCAGGAAGAGCACAACTTGGGAGTTGTCATTGACAGCAACCTTGACTTCCGGGCCTACTACAACCCCATTATTGGGAAAGAAAACTGTGTTGCAGGAGTTTTAAGGCACAACCTCACTTTTGGAAATGATAAGACCCTTTGCCTTCTCTACAAAGCTTTAGTACAGCCAATCCTTGATTATGGTCATTGTAGTATACATCCCTTTTACCACAAAGACATCAAAGCTCTTAAAAAAGTTCAAAGACGATTAACAAAACTTTGTCCTGTTCTGTGAAACTTACCTTACAAAGATAAGCTCCGCAAGCTAAAAATTCCCTCCCTAGCTTATCAGCAGCACTGAGGAGACTTTATTGAGTTATATAAGCTTTGCTGTAACGGCTATGAAAACATCCAGGCTGCTGATTTTCTCTGCATCAGCCACATGAATCTTTGTGGTCCCAACCTCAAGCTTCAACAGGAAAGGTTCCAAAAAGACTGGCCATTGTACATTCAAGAACCAAGTAAAACAACACTGGAGCAAGCTCCCCTCTGAAGTCATCAATGCTAACTCATTAAATTTGTTCAAGCAGGAACTGAACAAATACTACAGTGAAAGTGCCTGCAATTTTTTTTTTCAATTTAAAATTTTTTTGTAGAGGCCCTGTGGCTTATTTGTTTTGCATCATATTATTTTTAAAACCGTTTTCAGCTTTAAAACTTTGCTAAATCTCAATTATGAGGTTTCAAAGATCTGCAAATAAATTTCTTTAATTTAGAAAAAAAACCAGAGATGTGGCTTAAAATTCTACTAAAATAACAGGAATTACATTTTCAGAACTAAAACCAGAGAAAAAGAAACTGATAACTGAAAATAATTGTTTCATCAAATTTCCAATAGGTGAAAATAGACAAATATTTCAATGAACAAACTCAAGGTAGATAAACTCACACTTACCCCATTCCACAAATAGCAAAAACTATGGAAAACTTATTTCTGAATTAGGGTGAATCAGGGAAAGTCCAACACCTTAACATGTTTTTTCTGTTAAATTGACTCTCAAGATTTTTTTTTATGAGTATCTCATATCATCTTCTATCAACCTTTTTTTTTTACAAAAGTTTCCCACATTATTCACTTTCTGATTTTCCCATATACTGTTCTTGTAACCCATCATCAGGTCTCAAAGTTGGTGCAGTCTGCTATGTTGGACTTACCCCAGCTTTGGGGGAAGTGCAACATACCCTACTAGCTTTTTTAGACAATATGTCAAAAATAATATGACCTCACCATGTTAAAGGGCATCAAGGAATCATTATAAGTCCATAAGCAAACAATTTTTATGTCAAACTGACTGGCATCTAAAGGCCAGACCATATTTTTTCTGCTGCTTTGGGATAACTCCAACAGTGTCAGACTTACCCAACAGATAAACATTCCAAATATCTTAGCCAAGATGCACCAATTAGTAAATTTAAATGATTGCTTGTATTTAAAAAAAGAAAAATATATCACACAAATCATGGTTTGACTTCAGATACAAAAAGTGACTCATATATGTTGTAGCTTACGTGTATGGGCATAAAACAAAGATCTACTGACGCTTGCCAGTAACTGCCTTGTACAATACAATAACCTGACGGATTTGGGGTATTTCAAATGGTCTGATTCTCACTAAGTTTACTGGCCCTGCAAAAATGTATTTGTTATCCACAATATCAATATTGTCTTTGGCCAATTGAAAGAGTAGGTGGTAAGGCTCAAGCAGTGAAGAAACTTGAGCTTAACTTTTCCCTTGTCAGGAAGGTCTAGAACTCTCCCTATGTACCAACCTTGTTCATCATTCCTGGCATCATATCTAACTGCATAGTACTCATTTAGCTTGGAAACAATCTTTTGCTTACTGGGTGTCTCCTTGTCATCACTGTCACTTTCTTGAATAGTATCTTGAATACTCTGAGCATCCTCATCAGAGCCAAGTTCAAGGCTGATTTCTGATTTACTATCACTCAAATCTCTATTTGCTTCCCTCTTAGGAAGAGTTTTTTTCCAATTTCACACCCTTCTCATCTGAACTTTTCTTCTTTCCTTTGCCTTCAGCTTTCAGATTTTCTTCCCTTATACGCACCTCTAGATATTCTTTTGATGTTATCACTTTTGCCTCTCTTGCAGTTTTCTTCTATTTTTTCTATTCCTGAAACTGATGGTAGGTCAGGGTGCTTGATTGAGTCAAGAAGAATCTTGAAAAGTTTTTGATTGGTTGCCAAACAACTTCCTTGGACTGAAGGTAACAGAAAAGGTAATTTTTTCTAGTTCAGTGTTGATAGTGGTTGTGACTTTAGTTGTGCCTGCCTCTCTGTCTTGTTCCTTTTTCATTTGTGCATAGCATCTCAACTTGGTAGGTTCAAACTTGGTCTGGTCAATTACAGATGGGTTTACTCTCATTGAACACTTAGATCAAAGATTCCAGTTGCTTTGAACAACTTTTCAATCAGACTAGGAGGGAGATAGGTATCCCATACCTTTGATGAGAGACATACAAAATCCTTCTTCTGCAGAATGTTGCCAGGGTGCTCCCTCTGCCATTTTACGAGATTCTAATCATAAGACACTTTCATTCCTTTGAAAACCACTTTATTGAGAGGTTGAAGCATGTGGAGGTAGCTTGGGAATTGTCACATTATTTTCGTTTGCAAGTTTGGCAAGGGCAAGAGAAAGATGGGAGCCATGTCCATCTAAGATGAGGAGTGCCCTTCCCTTTACATGAGGAAGAAATTGGAATTCAAATCAAGAGATCAGACGTCATTCACCCTTTTCTGGTAGATGAGTAAGATGCATCAGGGTAAGCTCCATCTACAGGTATCCATGAGGTCCAGGTATTCTTTGCAGAGAAAACTATTAGAGGTGGGAGTTTTTCTCTGTTTCCACTGATACAAGCCAAGACAGATGTATTTTCACTTCGATTACCACCTGTTCTACGAGTGACTGGCGAGCCTTTGCCTCCAGCAAATTTCGTGATGCCAGGATTGATGGGTGGGGGAGGGGGGTATTCTCCCATTCAATTACTTTCGACTATTAAAAAGGGCAATAGCCCTCTCAATTTCCAATCAAATGAGCCCTTTTTCAAGTTTTCACGACCACACTTTCTATAAAAACCTTATATGCCCCCATGGCATAAATTACAACCTTAGCCTTGAGGGATATGGGGGATGTGTCATACTCAAAGACATAATTTCCAGACCCTTCAACTACATTCAACAAAATTGCTATTTCAAAATTTTGATTGGATGTGTTTGGGGAAATGGTGGGTGTGATAGGGGGGTTAGTTGCAATCCAATCACTTTTGACTATTAAGAAGGGCACTAGCCCTTTCAATTTCCAATCTAATGATCCCTTTTTGAAGTTACTAATACAATGCTTTCTATAAAAACCTTATATGCCCCCAGGGCATAACTTACAACCTTCACCCTGAGGGCTATGGAGGGGGGGGGGGGGGTTGTCATCTTTAAAGGCATAATTTCCAGCCAATTGAATGAGCCGTTTTTGAAGTTTCTATGACAATGCTTTCTATAAAAACCTTATATGCCCACAGGGCATAACTTACAAGCCTTCCCTGGGGGCTCTGAGCGGATTATCGTCCTCAAAGACCTAATTTCCAGAACTTTCCACTATGTTGAACAACATAGCTATCTCAAAATACTGATTGGCTGTGTTTGGGGAAATGGTGGGTGTGAGTGAGAGAGGGGTTAGTTGCCTTCCAATCACTTTCAACTATTAAAAAGGGCACTAGCCCTTTGAATTTCAAATCGGTTTTCATCGAATGAGCTTGAATTCCTTTCAGTTTTCAATCGAATGAGCCCTTTTTAAAGTTTTTATGACAACACTTTCTATAAAAACCTTATATGCCCCCAGGGCATAACTTACAAACTTTGCACTGAGGGCTGTGGGGAAGGGGTTGTCATCCTCAATGACCTAATTACCAGAACTTTTAACTACGTTGAACAAAATGGCTATCTCAAAATTTTGATTGGATGTGTTTGGGGAAATGATGGGCGTGAGGGGGGGGGTTACTTGCCCTCCAATCACTTTTGACTATTAGAAAGGGCACTAGCCTTTTGAATTTCCAGTCAAATAAGCCACTTATGAAGTTTCTATGACTGCTTTCTGTAAAAATCTTATATGCCCCAGGGCATAACTTACAACCCTTCCCCTGAGGGCTGTAGGGGGTTGTCGTCCTCAATGACCTAATTACCAGAACTTTTAACTACGTTGAACAAAACGGGGTACTTGGGCATTATATGGGCAGTTACAAGGAAACCAGTCACAAAAAACCATTTTGAAAGGTTAATTCAAGACACCGCTATAAAGTAAGGCCTAATGGAATGCATAACTTGGTTTTCATTGCTTATGCGATATTTAAACTGTTGTTTTTTGGGGGTTTAGGCGGGGGGGGGGAAGGTACCTAGGTCAAGTTAGGTTACGTATTTAATATATGCAATGCTTTAATCTCCCCCCCCCCCCTTATTGTGCAAATATATAGCCTAAATTTGTTTCTTAACTATCATATAGTCATCCTATTTTATTTTCTTTCATTACCATTAACCAAACTTGACTTTTTAGAAATGCCCATATAATGGCCAAGTACCCAAAATGGTTATCTCAAAATTTTGATTGGATGTGTTTGGGGAAATGGTGGGTGTGAGGGGGGTTAGCAGCCCTCCAATCACTTTCGACTATTAGAAAGGGCACTAGCCCTTTGAATTTCCAATCGAATAAGCCACTTCTGAAGTTTCTATGACTGCTTTCTATAAAAAAAAACCTTATATGCCCCCAGGGCATAGCTTACAACCCTTGCCCTGAGGGTTTTGGAGGGAGTGTCCTCCCAAAACACATATTTTAAAGGTCTTTGAACTACACTGAACAAAATGGCTATCTCAAAATTTTTATTGGATGTGTTTATAGAAATGGTGGGCAAGGAAGGGGTGTTAGTTTCCTTCCTATCTCTTTCAGCTTTAAAAAAGGGCACAAGCCTTTCCCATTTCCAATCGAATAAGCCCTTTTCGAAGTTTCTACAACAACTCCTTTTATACCAAGTGCCCTGGTCTAAACAAAGAAACAAATAAGTAATATATTGTGCCAACATCTTTATTTACTTTACAGCGCTATTGCACTGCATATGATTCCAAATATAAAAAGTTCATTAAGTTTCATGTTACCCATCAAAAGCAACAAACCTGAGAAAATTTGCCTGATTTTCTAAAAAGGGAACGTCCCCATAGAATGAAGTAGTCTTAATGAAAAGTACACTATCAGGTTCAGAATATCCGGCAACCCTGCTCTTGGGGTTTCAAACTTCTATCTACCAAAGTGTGGATTTTCACATATGCATGTTTATTGTTTTTTTCCCAGGGGTGAGTGTATCATATCTAAGAATCCTAGAAGATCAGGAAAGAGCTCATTCTAACGAAAATTGGAAGTCTGTCTATTTTTGGTGACCTAAAAGATTGTGCTGCAAGGGTTGCCTTCTCTCCCATTTTGTATTATCAAACCGTGAATTGGCCCCAAAAAAGTTGCCATCGATTGACAGTGTATAAAGACTAAATATTCAGCTTTCCAGTTGAAGAGAAAGTAATGCTGCACGGTGGCATATTTGTTCCTGAAAAGTCAATACTGTATTAAATAAATAGTAAATTTACTATCATTCTCCATGACCACACTGCCTTTTCTATGACGAAAACAATAAGAATTCCAAATAGGGATAGGTCCTTTTATTAGACAGTGAAACGAAAATATAAAACAAAGACTCTAAATATTTCGATGACACGGTCGGTCATCATCATCAGTAGCTCTACTGATGATGATGACCGACCGTGTCATCGAAATATTTAGAGTCTTTGTTTTATATTTTCGTTTCACTGTCTAATAAAAGGACCTATCCCTATTTGGAATTCTTATTGTTTTCGTCATAGTAAATTTAGACATTTATTATCTTAATGCTTAATTTAAATATGTTGATTTGCTCAATTTTTCATGTGGTTAGGGTTAGTGATATATAATTGTGCATGTGCTATATAATTGTACAGGTATTATGAAATATGGACAGTTGGTCATAGTATAGATACTGGGGGCGGGGGTGTTCACGTGCCTAAAAGAGCACATTTCAATGCCCAAATTGTCAATTTCTCCATAAGCCTTCTCATAAATATGTAGAAAAGGATTGTTGTGTGTGTGTGGGGTAGGAATTACTCTCTCATCTCTCGTCATTTAGGGTAATCCTGAATAAGGGTATTGTGGGTTGACACACCCCTCCTTATTTCAGGAAAATGTTTCTGAGATTTATTTTAATGCTTCATCTTAAAAAACTCACTTGCTGCATAATATAGCAATGTATAAGTGCATATCAGCTATTATGAAGGAGGGGCAGTTAGTTAATGTGTTGACAGGAAGGGGGCCACATGCCTCAAAGAGTATACTTTAGTGCCCAAAAAGTGTCATCGACCCTTCAGATAAATATAGAATAAGTTTTCGGGAATTGTTGTCTAATCTCGTTTGATTTCCTTGGATGTATTATTGAATGTGCTTTTATTATTGGTATTGGGGTGGGGGAGGCGGGAGAGTTAATAGTGTCTTTTCCGTAAATAAACTATGACATTCACATGCCTATAAGGCATAGGGGTGAAAAGGGCAAGCCTGGGTACCATGAGCCTTGCTAGGGATTAATATTTTTTTTTGGGGGGGGGGATGCAAGTGCTACCAGGAGTTTTTTGTTTTCAGTGATTTTATATGGTAACATTTCTTATTTCCTATTTAAATACATGTTTCAGTTTATTTAAACATTAAATAATTTTTTTTAATGAGGATAAAAGGAATTTTCCACAGAGGCTGGGTATTTTCTGGCTGGATTTTAAATTGATCAGTAACTAAATAATAAAAAACATTGGTTTTTGACACTGAAAGTAAAGAGCAATATTTAAACTTAAAACTAACAGAAATTATTTCTAATATGAGGGGGGCCTCTTCTACCTCTCGCTCCTTGCGCCAAAGTTTTTTAGTGCTTTAAAAAAATCTTTGTATTCCAGTTCAACGGCTGTTGTGTTTCAGCAGTTGCTCTTCAAGAATTAGGAATAAGTGAAACTTAAGTGTGAAGAACAAGGGGTAAAGGAGTAAGCAGCCAATTTCATGCATGATATGATTTCTGTTCGTTCTTAATTTTAAGGTTACTCCTTACTTTTAGTTTCAAAAACTAGTTTTTTGTTATTATTTTAAAGCAGGAAGGACAGTAAAAATGGAATCTGATTGTTTGGATCGGTGAAGTTGAGACTTGCACAACCATATAAGGCAAAAACAAAAAAATGCGAAAAAGTCTCTTTTTTTTTCATTAATGAAAAATAACCCCTATGCAGCAATTTAATACAATTTTAGTTGCAGCGGGTACCAAATGTAAAAAAAAAAAAAATGTGGACAAAAAATCAGTAAAAAATGAGCTAAAAGCATTGGCCGATGGAACCTAACAGCTCAAGAAGGTGAAGTTGTCTTTTAAATTCAACATGTCGCTCATGTTCAAAATTTTCATGGATGGCAAACGTATTCAAATTTATAGCTTTCTTCTTTAATTTCTCAGATCAGTGTGGCAACACTGACGAAATTGTGATACTGCCCTAATAACTCAATAAATTGTAAACAAGAAATAGTGAAATAGTAAAAATCTGTGTGTTCAGTCACATGAATATACAAAAGATGGGTCAGGAGGCAAAAGATTTTTAGGCTATTACGGTGTCCTTTTTACTTTAATTTCTCAAGTGTGTTCCACGCATACATTGGTGTCAAATCAAAAAGATTTAGGAGAAGGGGGAACAAAAACGTATTTTTCACAGTCTAAGGGAGATGTAGACTAATTTTCAAAGTCTAGGGGAGGGGGGGGGGCAGTTTTGTTGTTCTTTCAAAAGCCAATACCAAAAAGCCATTTTTCAATAAAAATAACCCAGAAGGGTAGTTTCAAAATCTAATGGCAGGGGCAATTGCCCCCCTCCTCCCCGCAATTGACGGAACTGTAAGCATATCCCTAATAGAAGCAATTGTAGTTTTGGCTGGGTCTTTATTTTCAGACAAGAACTCGGTCACTGACGGAAAAAGTGAATGTAAGAAATTACTTTATATATATATATATATATATATATATATATATATATATATATATATATATATATATATATATATATATATATATATATATATATATATATATATATATATATATATATATATATATATATATATATATATATATATATATATATATATATATATATATATATATATATATAAGGCTATATGACATTTTCATGCTTCTGAAATGATTACAAAATATCGTTTGCTATGTTGTTCTCAAATAGACGATCATCAGAATTATGTACGCTTAATCACGCCTTTATTGTCCTGATCCACACTGTTTTGATGACCTCCTCCCTTTGGGAACAGATTAGCAAACGGTTTTAACAATTATTTCTGGAAAATGTCAGTTATGACCTTTTTGAATCATAACAACGCGTCTTATGTGCAATGTTTTTAAATCTTTTAAATAATATCACTATTCTAGCACTCAAAATACTACTAATACTTCAAATGCTGCTATGACTGCTATCGTTACGGTTACTAACATTACGGCTACTAACATTACGGCTACTACTGGAACTGTTCTTACTATATGTACGACTGCGACTGCTACGATTGACACTACCATTAAAGAAATAATAGTAATAAACCAATAACAAAAAAAAATCCGAACAAAAATTAATTTAAAACATTTCTTTCACAAGTTTGTTAAAGAAAAGTAAAGAGCTAAACTAAGCAAAAATCAAGTCAGAATGTAATTCAGATCTATCAAGAACTCAAAACAATATAAATAAATAAACGAAACCCAAAAAACGAACAGAAATTACTATTAATAATCAAATCAAACTTAAAACCAGAAGCGGTTTCAGATCTCATAATCTGGGGGGGGGGTGCAAGGTATACCATAGTAAATGAAAAATATAAAATAAAAGGAAAACAATGACAAATTTGAGAAAAACTGAGGGAAAGGCAGCTGCCCCCCTCTGCCCAGTCCTAGAACCACCACTGCTCAAAACCAACCGAAAGTACCACCGAAACAGGAGTAGCACTAACACACTCTGTTGAAAAAGAAAAAAAATGTATATTTTAACACACACATGATTAAGGCCTTAATCTTTGAGCGCTATGATACAAAGTTATAATTTAAAGTAAAGAGCAATGAGTTAGGGGGGGCGCAATTGTTACAGCAGATTGAAATAACAAAATTTTTAGAAGAGAATCATTAAATAATTGTTCTTTGCTCTCAATTGAAAAAAATGGTATTTATTTATCTAACATAATTTAAAAAGAAGATACCATTAAAATCAACCACTTGCTTAGTTCAACCCCTGTAGACGCTGGATTTTATACCCAGGAGAAAAGCATTGTTAAGGGTAATATATGGTTTGTATTGCAATCAGATCGGTATTTTCTCCAAGTACCTGATGTTACATTCTATTTCAGAATACTGCCTTGGTCTCTTACAAGTAAGTGGCTGAATTTTCTATCTTGAAGCTAGTTATCTTGCACTAAATAAGTTAGGGGGCTAGTTGCGCTGTAGTAGTTCAACAAAGTGCTATGTGATGTAATTGGTTCAATGAATATATGTGTGTCAATCCAAAACTCAGAGGTTCCTAGCCCTTTTCGAGGTCTGTTTTTTTTTCAGATCCTACAACAGGAAATCACACTCCTTTTTTGACACGATGAAACTTTTTTTTGTTTTTGTCAAAATACTGCTTTATTTTATGATTATGCGGAAATGATTTTTAATAAAGTACCAATGTTTTTTTTGTACCCCCCCCCCGGGCACATATGCCGTAAGTTAAAAATAACGCTGATTGACTCAATTGACTTTTCCACTATGAATCAAAGGTGTTCCTAGGACCGATTGCTCTTTCACATTGTATTTTAGGACCTTACGTTACGTAATGCAGTAATTTCTCGGGTTGAACACTGTTCAATTTAAATTTCTTGACTGACCAATCAGAGTCAAGGTTTAAGACATAATTTTTATAACTAGAAAAGATGGAAGCTTAGAATAGTGGTTCTTCCATCTTTGAGAGGAATCTGACAAAGGTTAGGAAGACGTAGTGTTAGTAGAGAACAGTTGGACACAAATTAGGGTACTGGTCTAAGGTACAATAATCACTCGAGAATTTGTAACGCGAAAAACTAGTCAAGCAGCGTCTTTAACAAGACAATTCCTTTGCGGCGCTAGGCAAACAGGGATTTCTCACTCCGTGAACAATATTTAAACTTTAGTTTTTTGGGGTTGAGGGCAAAAAAACGTACCTAGGTTAGGTTATGTATTTAATATAATGCACTCTGGGCAGCCCCCCTTCCATCGTTCTTTGTGGTAGTTTTAATTATTTTTTTACTTATTTTGTTTTATTTCATTGGCGTTAACCAAACTTCACTTCTCGACTGGTTGTTGTATATTAGCCCAGCACCCAAATTAGTGTTGGTGCAAGCTCTTTAAACTAATTTCCGTATTTCATAATATGCAGAATAGTTGTAGCTACCACATTAGGCAAGCAGATCCCCTATACTTTACCCCCCCCCCCCAATATCCAAATATATAGCCCAACTTATATGTTTTCCAGCTATTCTTGCAATGCGTCTCTCCTGTTTCAACTCGTGTACCTGTTAATTGAATCGACTGTGACTAAACCAAAACTGGGAAAAAACAATTTACGGGTGGGGAAATGCATTGAAAATATAAGATTTGGGCTATATATTTGCACATTTGGGGAGGATTATAGCCGTTCTGCATACAAAATGCGTTAGCTTCAATTATTCCGTATATTATGTAGTAAAAATTGTTTCATTAGGATTAACCTAACTTCACTTTTTAAGTGTGATGGCTATAAGACATAAGTACCCTAATTTCTTACAATTTTAATTTTCCGCTTTTAAATACAAGCGCGACGCTAAAATCAAGAAAAATGTCATGTCATTCATGAAAATATTTTTTTATCGACAGATGTGACAACGATGTGGCTCGGGCATAACATAGGCAGTTTCCACTATTTTTCCACCATCATTCAAATATGTTCCTATAACCGATGGCTCTTTCACACTACGTCAAAGAACCTTTTCAAACTTACGATGGTACGTTACGTAATCTTAATCAGCAAACTTCACAACATAGGCAATGCCACTGTTTTTACACTATTAAACAGAGGTTATCCTACTATCAAACAGTTCGTAGTAACGAACTGTAAGTAAGGAGCGACCCGGCTCAATGGTAACCGAAACTCTAAAAAACGGAATTTTGATACCAATAGACACATCAAAAGAATCAGATTTTAATTCTGATTTTAAATATATAATTTTCATCAAGTTTTATCTTACCTATCAAAAGTTACGCGCCTGAGAAAATTTGGCTGATTTTTGAAAAAAGGGGGAAAGACCCCCTAAAATTTATAGTACCTTAATGAAAATCATACCATCAAATTCAGCATATACAGATAACACTAATATAGTGGTTTCAAGATCCTATATAAAAAAATGTGGAATTTTGCATTTTTTGCCAGAAGAAAGATAACGGATGCGTGTTTTTTTGTTTATTTTTTTTTTTTTTTGGTTTTTTTTTTTTGTTTACCCCAGCGGTGATTGTATCGACCCAGTGGTCTTAGAATATCGTGGGAGGGCTCATTGGAACGGAATTTAAGAGTTCTAGTGCCCTTTTTAAGTGACCGAAAAAATGGAGGGCAACTAGGCCCCCTCCCACGCTCTTTTTTTCCCAAAGTCACCCGATCAAAACTTTGAGATAGCCATTTTGTTCAGCATGGTCGAAAATATTATAACTATGTCTTTAGGATGACTTAACCCCTTGAATCCCCCAGGGGAAGGCCTGAAAGCTATGAACTTTACCAAATGTTAACATATAGTATTGGTTATTGGGACCCGGCTCAATGGTAACCGAAACTCTAGAAAACGGTATTTTGATACAAATAGATACATCAAAAGAATCGGATTTTAATGCTGATTTCAAATATATAAGTTTCATCAAGTTTAATCCTACCCATCAGTAAGGAGCGACCCGGCTCAATGGTAAGCGAAACTCTAAAAAACGGAATTTTGATACCAATAGATACCTCAAAAGAATCAGATTTTAATTCTGATTTTAAATATATAATTTTCATCAAGTTTTATCTTACCTATCAAAAGTTAGGCGCCTGAGAAAATTTGGCTGATTTTCGAAAAAAGGGCGAAAGACCCCCTAAAAGTTATACAACCTTAATGAAAATCACACCATCATATTCCACGTATCAGAGAACCCTACTATAAAGGTTTCAAGCTTCTATCTGCAAAAATGTGGAATTTTGTATTTTTTTGCCAGAAGAAGGATCAAGAGTGCGTGTTTATTTGTTTATTTTTTTTTTTTTTTCCCAGGGGTGATCGTATCGACTCAGTGGTCCTAGAATATCGTGAGAGGGCTCATTGGAATGGAAATTGAAAGTTTTAGTGCCCGTTTTAAGTGACCAAAAAAATGGAGGGCAACTAGGCCCCCTCCCACGCTCATTTTTTTTCCAAGGTCACCTGATCAAAATTTTGAGATAACCATTTTGTTCAGCATGTTCGAAAATATTTTAAGTATGTCTTTTAGGATGACTTAATCCCCCCAAGTTCCCGGGAGGAGGGCTGAAAGTTATGAACTTTACCCAGTGTTAACATATAGTATTGGTTATTAGGAAGTATACAGTACAGACGTTTTCAGGGGAGATTTTTCCTGGTAGTGGGGGGGGAGGTCGGGGGTTATGTGGGAGGATCTTTCCATGAAGGAAGTTTTCATGGGGAAGGGACATTGTTTTGAAGGGGACCCCGGAAATCCCAGTATTATTAAAAAAAAAGATCAAAAATTAAATATAAAAAAACAAGTCTTTCAACTGCAACAGCAGCTACATCAAAACTTAAAACGAACAAAACATATTACACATATGATTGAGTTCACCCCCTAGTCAATAGCTCACTCTTTAAGCCAAAGATTTTTTAGTACTTTCATAACATCTATCTATTCTAATTAACGGCCTTTGTGATTAAGCGGTCATTTTTAAAGAATTGGAACAAAATTCGAAACTTCGCGTAAAGAGCAAGGTACTAACTAGGGAGCGAACCCCCTAATATACGTATTCAAAATATATGAATATAGAAATTCGTTACGTAAGTTAATTCGTAAGTTACGTATATTTATTACTAATAAAAACGTTCGTAAATAAAATGAAACAAGTTTCGAGAAAGCCATTTAACCAAATAAAAGTAAATTAATATGAAAATTTTGTTTTAATTATTCATATACTGTAAGCCATGATCAAAACCTGCATTTATTCAAAAACGTTCAAAAATTAAATAAAAAAAAACAAGTTTTTTTAACTGAAAGTAAGGAGCGACATTAAAACGAACAGAAATTATTCCGTATATGAAAGGGGCTGTCCCCTCCTCAACGCCTTGCTCTTTACGCTAATGTTTGACTTTCTCACTATTCTATTTTTTTAAACAATAAAAAACTTTAGCTTAAAGAGCGAGGCGTTGAGGAGGAGACAGCCCCTTTCATTTACGGAATAATTTCTGTTCGTTTTAATGTCGCTCCTTACTTTCAGTTAAAAAAACTTTTTTTTTTTTATTTAATCAAACAGTTCGTGGTAACGAACTGTAAGTAAGGAGCGACCCGGTTCAATGGTAACCGAAACTCTAAAAACCTGAATTTTGATACCAATAGATACATCAAAAGAATCAGATTTTAATTTTGATTTCAAATATATAAATTTCATTAAGTTTAATCTTACCCATCAAAAGTTACGCGCCTGAGAAAATTTGGCTGATTTTTAAAAAAAGGTGAAAAGACCACCTAGAAACTATAGAACCATAATGAAAGTCACACTATCATATTCACCATATCATAGACCCCTACTGTAGGCGTTTCATGATTTTATCTATAAGAATGGCAAATTTTGCGTTTTTTGGCGGAAGGAAGATCACGGGTGCGTGTTTATTTGTTTGTTTGTTTTTTTTTCCCAGGGGTGATCGTATTGACCCAGTGGTCCTAGAATATCTTGGGAGGGCTCATTTGAACGGAAATTAAAAGTTATATTGCCCTTTTTAAGTGACCAAAAAAAATGGAGGGCAACTAGGCCCCCTCCCACGCTCATTTTTTTCCCAAAGTCACCCGATCAAAATTTTGAGATAGCCATTTTGTTCAGCATGGTTAAAATATGATAAAAATGTCTTTTAGGATGACTTGATCCCCAAAGTCTCCAGGGGGAGGGCTGAAAGTTATGAACTTTACTCAATGTTAACATATAGTATTGGTTATTGGGAAGTATACAGACTTTTTCAGAGGAGATTTTTTCGGGGAGGTGGGGGCAGGAGAGGGTCGGGGGCTATATGGAAGGATCTGTCCATGACGGAAGTTTTCATGGGGGCAGGGACAGTGCGATGAAGGGGGCGCCGGATTTCCCAGCATTATTAAAGAAAAAGATCAGGAATTAAATAAAAAAAAAAAATTTTTTCAACTGATCAACTGATTGTGATTAAGAGGTCATTTGTAAAGAACTTGAAAAAAAATTTGAACTGTAGTTTAAAGAGCAGGGTATTGACTAGGGGGCGAACCCCCTAATATACGTGTTAAAAATTTATGAATATAGAAGGTCGTTACGTAAATTAATTCTAAGTTACATATATTTATTACTAATAAAAACGTTCGTAAATAAAATTAAACAAGTTTCGAGAAAGCCATTTAACCAAATATAATATGCAAATTTTGTTTTAATTATTCATGTACGGTGAGCCAAAATCAAAACCTGCATTAATTCAAAAACGTTCAAAAATTAAATAAAAAAAACAAGTTTTTTTAACTGAAAGTAAGGAACGACGTTAAAACTTACAACGAACAGAAATTAGTCCGTATATGAAGGGGGCTGTCCCCTCCTCAACGCCTCGCTCTTTACGCTAAAGTTTGACTTTCTCACAACTCTATTTTTTTAAACAATAAAAAAACTTTAGCGTAAAGAGCGAGGCGTTGAGGAGGGGACAGCCCCCTTCATATACGGAATAATTTCTGTTCGTTTTAAGTTTTTACGTCGTTCCTTACTTTCAGTTAAAAAAACTTGTTTTTTTTATTTAATCACACTAAGACCGATAGCTCTTTTACACTTAGTGGTAGAACCCATTGCGCAAGCATTACGTAAATTTTAGCAGTGAATTTAGTCCACATCATAGGCATTAGAGGGACTAGGCGTATTGTAAAATTGATTGACCTGTTTGGCCTTTTGCAACGTGTACTGACAAGCAACAATCGGTACTCCTATGTTAAACGTACTCTTTTATATACTGCAATGGAAACCAGTCACAAAAAACCTGTTTTTGACGGGTTAATTTAAGACACCGCTATAGGGTAATGCAATGTATAGCGTGGTTTTCACTGCGTATACGATATTTAAACTGTTGTTTTTTTGGGGTTTAGGGCGGGGGGAAGGTACCTAGGTTAGGTATTTAATATATGGTTGGCTATGCTTTATCTCACCCCCCCCCCCCCTAATGTGCAAATATATACCTTAAATTTGTTTTTAAACTATTATATACTCATCCTATTTTATTTTATTTCATTAGCATTAACCAAACTAGCAGTATATAAAAGAGCACGTTTAACATAGGAGTACCCAACAATCTTATAAAGCTAGCAACCTCATTCAGGAGACCAATCGTTCATTAGTTATAGCATTACTTGATCTTGAGTCACTATACATTTTTTTTTGTGCATGCTTTACTTCTTCTCAGCTTCATGGTGACCTTCCCCGGCCCTTAAATGTTCTGCTATCTTTTAGCTCTGATCAAAATAATTATAATCTTTGTAATATGACAAATCATGTTCAAGTTCCATTTACTCCTTGCATAAGGTCAGATTTTAATCCTCTAATGGCGAGTCATATTGTTTGGAATACGTTTTCTGAATCAGCTCGACGGTGTCACTCATTCAGTTTGTTTAAAAAAATTGTTAAAAAATATTTGGCTTCGTAGAAGTTATTTTTATCTATGTTTTTATTTTATTTTTTTTTAGTCTATTTAATCTAATTAATTAATTTAGTTTATTTATTCTATTTTTTCTATAGTTTTCATTTTATCTGTATTTTCTTTTCTTCTCCTTCGTGTGTAAGTGATCACTTTCATCTCCGAGTAAGCAACTCATTTGTCTTCCCCCTTTGTACAGGCCAATGAGCCTTTGGGGGAATGATAACATGTAATATTGTATCTGTATCTAATGAAGAATAAATCTTATCTTATCTATCTTATCTCTACCGGAGTGCTTTTGAAAGCACTTCTAATTGACGTCATTTGCTAGTTTGGACCAAAGAGTATGAGTAACTTAAAAGAGACGAAACTTGCACCATCTAGCGTAAAAAAAACTACCAACACCATCTATTGTTTGACGACATCTGATATTTTTCGAAGCTCTGTAATCATTTTGTTTTTGTCAGGAACTGAGATCAGACTTACCAATACCCTAATTTTATAGTTATTCTAATAAATTAATTATTCTTATTATTAAACTGAAAAAATAATGCGAGTATCGCCAATTGCCAGATGGTAAGTTTTTTCGACACTAGCGCCAGTTTCCACTCATGTAAGCTACCCATTCTCTTTCGTTTGGACATTTACCACTTCGTATTATTTGTCCCAGGATCGGTAAAATTTAGTACTTACAAATCTTAGGCTTTCACATCAACGTCTCTTCTATAGGTTGCATAAGGATACCAACCTTGAAAGCATGAATAATAATTCCTTCCTCAAGCTATCAAACAAAGACCTCCTTTTTTCTAGACTTGAATTCAAACCCCTTCAGACTGATTCATTTTTATAGCTATCGTTACGTGAAGGCTGTGTATTACAATAGTCGCCAGTTGGCTTTGCTTTTCGTTGTAAATTCGGAAAGTTTCGGCTGACTTCTTTGGGGCTTATTTGACAACCTCTGTTTTGTGTAGAAAAGTGAAAAAAAAACAGAACTGGATTATCCTATAGACTTCATTCAACAGCCTACTAAGATTAATAGGTAGGCTGTAACTTGATTATGAATTTTTAGAACAGTAAAAATATTAAACCTATGTGCTACTCAATAATTCATGTAACTTAAAACAAAGCTTCTCGAAAAGGAAAATTTATGGGAGTGTCTAAGCCACCTCCGAAGGTTGGTCCCGTATATGAGACACCCTGTTTTTGACAATCCAGCTGCGTAGGCCTATCACTTTTTTAAAATAATGTCCTTTTTTTTACTGATTTTCAATCAATCAATGAAGCTCCAATCAATGTGAATGCCATTGAACTAGTAAGTGTCTAAAATTTGCCTGGATGAGGCAAATATAGCTGTTTTTCAGGGGGAGGGGGATTAGGTGCACAGAATACTTAATTCGATGGGGATTTTTTTTAATATTCTTAAGTTTCATAGATTTGTGATGGGCTATATCCCTCCAACTACAGAATGGTGACTTCCAAAGATTTGGCAACTAGCATCATTGTTTCTCGTCATGCGACTTTATCTTGATCGTTTTTCAGACAATCTTTGGAAGAAAAAGGCCGAGGTATTTAGGTTCATTCTCCCTCCCCCTCTCCCCCCAAATATATGGGAATAGCCTTCTAGAATATAGCTGTTTTCTTTAGCATAAGTCCCCTCCCTCTTAAGAAAATCCTCTGAACCCTCGGATATCCACGAAGAGGGTTTTCTTCCCCCCCCCTCCTCTAAACCTCATGCATTCTATAAGTTTTTTTTTTTAATAATCTCAAATATTTTTCGTATGCTTTTCCTGTTTTAACCTGTTTTCTTTAACTTGCTCCCTCCCTTCTGAAATATAATTCCATAATAAAAAAAAGGCAATACTTTTATTGGTTTACACCTTTATATTTCTCGCAAAGCCAATCACACTCTTCACTGGTTCTATGGAGACGAATAGTCCAGCTTTAACAAAACGTCCTGTGTGAAATATTAAGCCAGTAAAAGAAGACGAAAGGGTAAATTCCACCTAATTGGTTCTTGGGAAATTTTAACTCAGTTGGGTTTTCGAGTCACAAGATTTCCACAAGTAAATTCTCTGTTTTTCTGTAGCATTCTGCCGGAAAATGTAAAAAAAAAACATTTAGGGATTTATGGCTCTGTTTAAAGTACCTCTTGGTACTTAGCTGCTAGTGTAAGATATAGCGGTAGTTTGTTATGTTGTCAATTTTCAACAAGACCTTTTTGTTTTTTGGCAGGATGTGAATAGGCTATTAAAAGAACAAATTATTTCTTCCTTTTGAACAGTATTTTTAGTGAGAAGTCAATGAGAATGATTTCTTTTTTTTTTTGCTTTATAGAGGTTGTCCCACAATGAAAAAACAAACGAAGAAACAAAGCAACAGACGTGTACGCTTTCAGAATCCTAATAACATATTGACTTGTCCAGCCCAAAATGATCTGTAATAATAGTAGAATGACCTATTTTTGGATGAAAGATTCTCTATCTATTTACGTTCTCATTTTATTTTAAATGGGAAAGGGAGATGTGGAAAATAAAGCTATTATAAAGCTATATACGGAAAACACCTAAGAGGTGAAGTTTGTTTATTCCTAATGAAATATTACCTTCATATAACCTTTAGTTTATATAATAATGTAATTTGGGCTATATATTTGCATATTAGGGGGTGGGGCGGGGTAAAGTATTTGGACAGCACCCCTGACCTAACCGCACCCTTCCTAATGTGCAAATATATAGCCCAAATTACACAAATCCAATGTATTTTGTCAAGTCCAACGCATTGTAGCATTCGCCTCGCCCATTGGTAAAAAAAAATCCCTATATAATTTTATTTGATAGTTTTCTGGCTTAGAGTTGAAAAAGCTGCATCCCGGGGTAGTATCAAGTTGCCACGGGACACTTTTTCGGGCCTTTCGACCATTCTCATTAAAAATCGCTACCTTGACAAATTGTTCTTGGACAAGAGTCAAATTTAGCTTCGATAGCCAAATTTCACTTCGCCTCGCCCATTAGTCAAAAAAGATCTCCATATAATTTCATTTGATAGTCTTCCGGCTTAAAGTTGAAAAAGCTGCATCCCGGGGTAGCATCAAGTTGCCATCGGGAAACTTTTTTCGGGCGTTTCGACCATTCTGATTAAAATCGCTACCTTGCCAAATTGTTCTTGGTAGACCCCGGCGCCGCGCCGATGAGGGAAGACCGGTGGTGGCGGGGCCAAAAACAGCGTGCCGCGCCTTGCCGCCGGTAAGACGTTGGCGGCGTGGCGCCGGTAAGATGTCGGCGGCGTGCCGCCGGCGCGATCAATGTTGACCGCAAACATTAATGTTTTCATTAGTCTTTCTCAAATCACAGCTTCAATTTACAACAGATTCGAGCCTATTCATGAGTTCAAAAATTCACAAGTCACTGGCTGAAAACTGGTCTTCTTCGTTATTCATCAAGAGAAGTAGAAATCTGGTAGAAACGAAATGGCTGTGGCGTTTCAGAACCCTTGCATAATACGAGTAGTTGAAGTATCTATTAGCTATGCATTCTTAGCATAAATAATTATCAAAGTTAGTAGTTTTTTCATCGAGCATTACCGCATATAAAACCTTAAATACCGTATCACAAAATTCGTCAGTTATCTGGGTAAAAACTTTGAATATAACTTTGAACTTGGAAGCTTAATTTTTTCCTATATCTGTTTTGTCACCTTTAAAACAGTTGAAATGGGCCACTTTGATATTGATTGTTTTTTTTGCTCTTTTGGATTCCTAAGAAGCCTTCTTGTATTAAAAACTGGTTTGTAATAACAATTAAAAAAAAAACGCATTTTGAAGTTTTTTTGGCTTCTTTATAGAATATATGTCATTTAGGCTAAGGCTGAACTGCTGATTTTTTATTGCTTTTGGCTGCTCTTTTGGATATTATTCATTGTTTCTTTTGGGGATTTATTCCAAATTATAAACTGATAAATACCTAATATCAGTCAAATTATAAACTGCATCTAAAAGGAGTAAATTTAACAAATTGAAAAATGAGAACACTTCAACTACAATGACACAAAAAACACTTAATAGTTTATTCGCTATGAAGAAAAATGAAGTGCCAGCTATTTTCTTAGGTAAAAAATGAAAAGCTCATCCGTTTTAAGTGTAATTAAATGAAATAATATGCAGACTGAAGTAGCTCCAGAAAGATGTTGAAATTTTCATCCTAGTTCGTCACTTTTAATCCAAGCAAAATGTTAGGACACTTAGTATCAGTTATTGAGTTTAAGCTTTGATTTCCAAATGCTCACAAGAATTACTAAATTTAAGAAAGTCGCTACAATAAGTCACCTGTGGTCAAAATACTCAAAGACTCCTGTTTGATCCCCACCCAGGCTCAAAGCTTCTGCTATGGTCATTTCCATGGAAACCTCCAAAGAGTTTTTTTTTAGAATAGCTGTCAAGCGTAGTTAGAGGTATCTAGACTTTTTTGCTTTTCTTCAAAGCTTTGAAAAAAGTGTTATAACATTCCAAATGTTAAATCTGTGCATATTTTTGGTAATTATTTTTGGGGTGATCGAATGTCCTAAACCACTGTAGATACGTAAGAACGTTGCAACATCTAGTACCCTGAGGTCATAAGAATGTCAAAGACTCCTCCTTGAACCTCTCAAATCGAAAGCTTTTATCATAACCTGGCCTTTTAATGTACCTTGGGCACTGGACCAAGGGCGCCATTGTTACTCGAGCGCAACGTTAGGTGGGGAAGTCGTTATCGCTTTCGTCACACGGATTTATTTTAGTGTAAATCTACCTGGTAGGCTACTTATGAATGAATGTTGTCAAATTAAACCCGTTTCATCAATAAGAAAAAAAAAACGAATTGGAAACTTATGTCCCTTTCCCTTTGACAATAAAACCATGCAAGTGTTGTATCAATTATAACTCAATAAAATCTTTTTAATTTTTTCAACTTTTCAACTTTTTGGCATTCCTGCTTTCAATAAAAAAAAAAAAAAAAAAATCAAGGTACTATCACTTAAATATAATAACTCCCTATGCCCCCCCCTTCTGGATACCATCTTGATAGGATACAGTCTCTGCTTTAAATAAAAAAAATTAATTAAATTATTGGCACCCTTGTTTTTTAAAAAAAATCGAGGTATTATCATTTAAATATGATAGCTCAATACCTCCCTCCCCCCCCCCTCTCTGGATACCACCTTGATAGGATGCCGTCTCTGCTTTAAATAAAAAAATCAACTTTTTGGGATCCCTGCTTTCAATAAATAAAATTTCGAGCTATTATCATTTAAATGTAATACCTCCCTAACCCCCCCCCCTCTAGATACCACCTTGATAGGATACCGTCTCAGCTCTCATTAGAAAAATAATTTACTTAATAATTAACTAGGTCACTATATGGTTCAAACAATCACGCAAAATAACGTTAAACAGCTTAGTGTTCCTTAAAAAAAATTTAGGGTATGAGTAAAGGGGTACAAAGACAACAACAAAAATGGCAAAATTATTCAGATATACCTCAAATTATTGGAAAACTGAGTGATAGATTCGCCATGGCATTCCATAAGATCCAAAGAATATAATTAAAAGGGAGCACATACAAAAGCCAAATAAGGCCAGTAGCCTATGAGAAACCGCAAAATACCCAAGACAATGAGCAAGTCCTAATGGGGTGCCCTGGGTCTATCAAAAAATTTCACTGTTTTCCCAGGGAATTTGATATCATTTTCTACTGTCTCCACTTCAAATGAAAAAAAAAAAAAAAATATCTTTTTGGCATCCCTGCTTTCAACGAAAAAAGTGTGGTATTATCATTTAAAAATGATAGCCCCCTATCCGCCCACCCCCCTATAGGCAATAATTTACAATTTATTTATGAATCGTATTTTTGGGGTAACTTCCGGTTCAATCTTTAATTCCCCAACCTTATACATAGCTTAGTCTATAGCTAAATTTTGTCTCAATAGAAGGTTTTTTTTGGGGGGAGGAGGTAAAAATGTTCCAGAAAGAAGATTTTATTTTCTATCAGGCGTTCAATAATTGAGTATTAAACATTAAGAAAATCTTATCTAAAAACAGCAAAAAAAAAATCTGGAAACTTACAATTCAGCTGCAGATACAATCTGTCGGCTTTCGATGACGAAACCTAACAAAACGCTGAGGGTGTATAATGTTGAATGTATTCTATAAGCCTACTTAACTTGAAAATAAAATTCTTGACTACAGGCGATGCAAAAAATAGCAATTAGGTACTAGTTTTTGACATGACTTAAACTTATTTTAATAAAACAATACTTTTTTTTGTCAATATATGAAGAACTGTGCAATATTTGCAATAGCATATTGCATCTGTCTGGTTTTTATGCAAAGTAACAAAAGAGACGAAAATTAATGAACAAGAGATTAGTGAAGAATTATGGTACGCAAAGTAATATTTGGCACGGAAAGTCACTGGTGATAAATCGCTAGGGGATCGCGTGATTTTCGGGGATTCGGGGAACCAAATTTTATTTCGGGGTGACGCATAGATTTTCGGGGAAATACCCGAAAATTCGGGGATAGTGCAAGCCCTGCTTGATTTCTAATCAGGAAAATCGAATTACTAAACCACAGAAAAAGGAAAAGCTCCGACTTTGCAGTTGACACACTAAAGAATTGCCGCAAAATTAATTTAAAGTCGACTGAACGTCGCAACATCTGCTAGTGGTGGCCTTCCTGCGGCGCGCCGGTGGCGTTACGACACTTCGGCGGCGTTCGAGCGGACCTCTCGTCGGCGGCGTCCGGTTAATCCGCCGGTGCGGTGCCGGGGTCTAGTTCTTGGACAGGAGTCAAATTTCGCTTCGACAGGCAGATTTCTTTTCGCCCCACCCATTAGTAAAAAAAGATCTCCATATAATTTAATTTGATAGTCTTTCGGCTTAGAGATGAAAAAGCTGCATCCCGGGGTAGCATCAAGTTGCCATCGGGACACTTTTTGGGGCCTTTCGATCATTCTAATTAAAATGGCTACCTTGACAAATTGCTCTTTACTGAGTCAATGCTAATGTGTTGACTATGGTTAAGTTAATTTTTCTGCAATGATTTGAGCAATCATCTCCAAAACAAAATATTGTAGCACCTTCAAATAAAAAAGTGTGGTACTTAGCTCCGAAATTATGCCATTCCCTTAATAATAAATAAATTCCTTTGTAAACACGGAGGCCTTATTTTGTTCGTCTTAAAAATTTTAAATTATTTAAGATGTGCCCTTCATTTGGGTACAATGATATGGTCACACTTGGAGTTGATTCCCTGGGCGAAGGCCCAATGCCCTTTAATTTCTTGTTAAGTTTTAGGATTATAAGAACGTAATACGATAATGGTGCTTATGTATTATACCGCCAACACTCGAGTTTTACGCTGCGTAAAACTCGAGAACAAACCGGTTTTATCTTTCTGTATTAAGAAACAATTAGCTTACGCTCAGTGGAAAACAAGTGGCGGGTGACAGAATACATTGGAATCGTATAATTTGGGCTATATAATTGCACATTAGGGGGCGGGGGTTAGGTTCCCCCCCCTAATGTGCAAATATATAGCCTAAATTTATTTCTACAGTATTATGTTTTCATCTTGTTTCGGTATTTTCCATTAGGATTAACCTAACTTCACCTCTTGAGTGTTGGCGGTATAATACACAAGTACCAAGAAAATAATGATCATAGTAATACTAAGAGCTAAATTGGCAAAATTTAATCGGCGAAAAAACCCATCAAAGAATCATTAATAGCGGCTCATTGGAGAGGTTCATTCAGGTTCATTCATAAATATTTTCGGAGACTAACATATCTCATTTTTCGTTTTATAGATAACTTATTTGGAAACACTGATATTCCTAGCATATTATTAATATGAACCAGTCATTTTCTCTGTTCCTACTTGTTCCTGTGTTGTGTTTCTGCAATGACGAGGCAACTATATCAGTCCCAGGGTTTGGTCAGATTATTGGGGTGAGTTTTGTTTAATTTTTCCTTTATTTTATTTTCTATATTCTGGTTACAATTACCATGGACAAATTAGTAACTATTAGTTAGAATTAGCTATTAGTTAGTTCTAGACTATCCAGGGAATCATTTCACCACAGAGCAGTGACTACCTTTTTTCGATTACTTAGGGGAGGGGGAGCAATGCAATTTGAAAAGGTGAAATATGGCGTTTTTTGTGTGGGGAGGGAGGGATTAGAAACCTTCACTCTTTGTGTTTAGATATGGGAAAGAGGATACGAAAGCATCTGCATGCTTGGCAGTCCTAAGCGCTGACATATGGACGTGCATATAATTACGTTCAGGAGGAGGAATATGTCAATACTGCAAGAATGTGCGATTTGTGCAAACAATGTAACAAATTCTGGAAAATCCCTAAAATTCTCTTGACTTACAAAGGCCTTATTTCTCCTTCTGCCTGACTAGCATTCATAGGCACCTTGAACATCCTCAGTTGCTTGGAAGAAATCTTATCATTATTCCTGAAAATTGCTTAATTGAGATACAAAAAAGTTTAGAGCTTTGGCTTATGCGTTACGGTCTTCTGATAAACAGGCGAAGTTATGCATGCTCATACTTGAAACAATAGACTTTGACCGCAGAAGTGTCAGTATTGTTTATGCCAATCAGCTTTTCTTGTTTTCCAGTTCTTAGTACTTACATAGCATAACGGCCGAGATAATTTTTTATTTTTGCACTTCTGAAAGTGTTTATTACCTATTTTCTTTCAAAATCTGTAGTTTACATAATTTTCACATGTCCATAGTTAAATACTATCAATAATTAGTCCATAGTTTGCGAAATGGTGGTTTACATATTTGACCAATTTCGCAGTTTGGCTGTCCTCTGCCAAGTCCTAAGATGGACTTTCCATGGTGTCGACGCTTCGAGTCCCAATGGTAGAGTCACAATTTTTGTATTCGCTATATTTTTTAAAGTGTAACCTAATATCTTCAGGGGTAGATATCTACACGTCAGAAAACTTATTGAAGACATTCTATATCTTCATCTATTTCAGCCACTCCAAGAATGAAAAACATTGCTGTTTTAAGATTATCCCGAACGTTTGAAAAATGCAGATATTAGGTTTTGGAACAATAAAGCCATATTGCAACAATACTAAGGTTAATATAAGTATAGTAAGAAAGAATAAAAGCTTGACTAAGCAAAACTTCCAATTTGAGCAATCCTTTGAGTTTTCACTGAAGTGCAACAGATACGAATCTTCTGATGGTTTGAGTGATACCATGCTTTTTTGTGGTGGTTTCTGTTTTTCTGATGATCGTCTTCAGCTTCATTCTTTCATTGTTCATGTGATTCATTCTCATTTTACGTTTGTCATTTCAATAAGCTAATTTACGTTCACGGAGAATGTTCTTTTTATGTTGCACATATTTTTTTTTTACTAGGCCTATTTTAATAAATATAAACATTATGAATCAATAGAAGTCAATCTCTCACTCCGAAAATTCAGGCTTCCTCTTCGTGAAAAGGAGACCTTTGCTCGAATTTCCTTTGCTCAATTGGTCTTTTCAAAAAGAATCATATTTGATTGTGAAATTGAGCTAGAAGATTTACGTTGCATATTTTCTACACGTCGATACCTCAGTGCAGCATCTTCCCAAGAAGTTTCAATTTTCATTAAGTTCTTCCTTATGACCTCCTCTCATCCCATTCAGGGACGACCTTGTTTTTAACTGAAAAGCGCGATCTTTGGCAATTTGTCATTCTTCATCTGCACAACGTTTCCTAGGCAACTCAACCTTTATCTCATTACAGCCCTAGAAATCAGGATAGAACCAAATTCTTTGTACAGTTTACTATTTGAAAAACGGCTAGTCAGCAGGGTACCCAAAAGATTCCCTAGGAGATTCCTCTGGAATACATCTAACAAATCCCCTTTCATCTTTCAGAGCGTCTACATTTCAGGACCATACTTGATCAATATCATCACTTTTTCTTCTATTATTCTACTCTTGATTTTTGGACTTATTTTTCTAAACTCTTTTCAACTGCGAAATGGGCAACTCGTTACTAGGATTTGCTCATTATCTGTCACTGCAGTACATCTTAGAGTGCTATTTGTTCCGCCACGCTGGGCGCGCTTTCACCTACCATGCCCCTTCACACCACTTATGACGTGCTATAGAAAGGATTGTTCCATTGTGCATACTGTTTTTAGAAATGGGAACCTCATCAGCCTTTTAGTGGAAGCTATTTGACTGTTGTTCAATTTATCATGCGCTTGATCGTGTGTTCTGGCTATAATTACATTGATTTAGAAATTATCAAGTTAATAAATTAGAAATTTCAGGTCTTAGAGCCTAATTACATTTTGATGACATACCCATAAGGTAAAATGTGTCGATTGTTACTCTGAAGTTGCCATGTTGTTACGGTATTCTCGTGACCGCAAGCAGTGCAGATTATTTTCTTTTTGACTCTAATAACGTCCTTGGCAAGGATTTTTAGAGGTCAAAAAACCTTAGTCACTAAAAAGAAGTCTATTGATTGATTTGTTTGACTTTTCTCAACCAAGTCTATAGGGCTCTGTTTGGTAGTTATAAATTATTTTTTTTTAACTTAGTGACATTGGTGACTTTTTCTTTACATTGAGCTGAACCCATTGTGAATTTAGATGGATTTGAAAGTGGTTAGTTCATCAGTCTTTCTTTTTTTCCGGAAATTGATCTTTTCTATGGTTCCGATTTTGAGTCGCCGTCGACAAAAAAACAAAAGAGAATTAGGAAAAAAAAGAAAAGAAAAGAACGATGTTCTGTATTCTTACTACCGATAGTAGTGTTTTGACTACATCCGAATGTAACTTTCAGTGGACTCAAGGGGTCTCCCGCTTTTTATCACCTGGTTTATATCTTGGTGCATCACGCAAGCCGCACATTACGGCTACGCGTGGCATAGTTCCATCAACGCTAAACGCAGTTCCTATAAGCATTGAACACATTCGCCACGTTTGGCACGCGCCTCTTCGTGTACGTGATTCCTGAAAGGCGGCGACCGATCAAGCGGTTTAAATTATCTACAGTATTCGTATTGCTGGCTGATTCCAAGTATTTGTCAGAATGAAGAGAGGTTAGAGAGTAAAGCCATGGCTTAGGCTGCTTTAAAATTTAAAATCATTAAAACAATGTTATTTTTGCTAATAGTCATAAAGTTAGTAAATCTAACGAACTTCTAGTCATCAGGACGAAGTCATTAATAGTGTATCAACGATGAGAGTCCACCAGACATCAGTAAAAATTTCCATGGAACAAAACCATCCACCGCATCCATATCGCTGACTGAGTCCAAATATATTCGTTAGAACGAAGATCGTCTACAAAATCGCTCCTCCCTCCATATTTATCAGAGTGACCTCTCTGAAAGGTGAGTTTGTGCCAAAAAATGCGCATTTTGAGATTTCACATCATGTGGTCGATGAAGACATGAATTAAATGCATGGAATCTTGCGCTTAATATGCACAAGTTTACCCCCTGGGATTCTATGTGATTTTTCTTTCCTTTATCACCATTGGCTTGCAATACTGCAATTGGAGCAAAATACGTGCTTATTCCAGTATTTATCCTCTGTTAAGGCCTTGGAGGGGCTTCAGTACTAGATGTACTCAACCCGGAAAATCCTGTTGGCGGTCCATGTATTTTAATTCTAGTAGTATATAATATTCCATGTTCTTTCCTGTGTTTAGGTTAATAAAATGATAGCACGTCATAGCAAGTTTCTTCAAGCGTGAAGTTTTTCGCTCTTCCACTCTGTTGCTTGGAATATAATAATAAAGAAGATTAAACTGCATGGTCATTAGAAGGTTAAAGTACGCATATATGCTTATCATTATTCCATACAAATCACTGTTCAAAGTTTACTGCGGTCAGGGACTTAGCCAGTTTGTTTTGGTGCGGGGGTGGAAGGATACCGGTACTACGGAAACAGTCTCGACACAATCCTAAGCTAACCTAGGTCTGACGCTCTGGGGCTCTTGTGGAAGGGAGGGTGGGGGTCAAGACTCAAAAAGTGCAAGTCTTTTGTTTTTGTATAGGAGGGGGGTCCTTTAACACACTTTTGAGGGGGGGGGGTCCAATGGGAAAGTGTGCGTAGGAAAAATATTTAGATGTTGTTGCTGTAAATGTCCGAAATCTGGTTAATGTCGACATTCACCTGTGAATATCCGAAATTCCATTTCTCTGCTTGGATTCAATTAGCTTTTCGAATAATTATTTTTTTCTGTTTTGTGCAAGCTATGATGGTTAAAGTTAGGTTAGGTTGGATTAGATTAGGCTAAATTTGGTTAATCTCAGGAATGGATTAAAAGCCTAACGTAACCTGTCACCATCAAACCTTGCATAAAATTGAAGAAGTTGACTGGCAACGCTGACTAAATTAAATGAAAAAAAGGTATTTCGAACATTCAGCGGTAGATGTCGACATTCACCAATTTCGGACAAGCGGTAACAATGTTATCATATAGAGTTTCACATATAGGGTAGGCCTGGGCCCCACCATCCAACCCTCTCGTGACTCTACCACTCAACGCATTTTAAGGTGATTTGTGGTTTAAAGTGCCTTAGATTCTACTCTAAGCTGAACAGTCGATTCCTCTAGAATTCGTTTTGATAGGTAAATAAGTGTGGAATTCCTGAATTTCGTTTTTTCTTTTTAACTGTAGGTATTGTTTTTCGTACTTTTTCTTCTGAAAACCCCACGAACTTTTCGGGCGTTTGGTTTTGTTATTTAGTATACAGTATCTATTAATATATATATATATATATATATATATATATATATATATATATATATATATATATATATATATATATATATATATATATATATATATATATTTATATGTATATATATATATAAATTACAAAAATCCTATATTATATATATATATATATATATATATATATATATATATATATATATATATATATATATATACATATATATACCTGTCGTTAAAAAAAAACTTCTTGGGAGAGGGCCATTTCGTATAATTTCGTTGGGACGACGGCGGGAGCACTTCTCACATTTCCTCCGTCCTGAGCAGAGATAAGGTCAAGAAGTTATTGCATGTATCGCATGATTATTGGCATTTTTAAAATTGGATGTCTCTACAAGCCCCAAAGTGATTGGAAAATGTTAGGTGTGAATTCTCCACTTCACATCCAAAATCCAAACAACTTCCCTGCAAAAAGCAGGTTTACAGCCTGGTGTATCATCAGTCTTATCCTATTGCGACCAGAAACGCACATATGGGGTGAGGAGCTTAGTCCGTGTTCATTCTTCCTTAATTTTAGCATTTCTTCCTATAGTATATAACATTTTCCATACATAGCGCCTGCTTTTGGAGGCTTTTTCGAGGCCCCCCCCCTAAATGTCACTCTTTTTCCAAAAATGTTTTACTCCCCTAAAAGAATAAACTAAATTTTGCCCACGTGTCAGATTTGAATGACTCCAAAAGTAGATCTGTCCTTTGTCATTTATTTCCTTCAAAACACAATAATTGTTAATATTAATCCTCTCGAGTTCGATTCTTAGAGGTAATATTATAAAATTTTGTGAGGGGTGGGATGATGAAAACGTTGAAACGGGCATTTTAAAGTACGTGATTTCTACTGACTGCTGTAACAAAACGAACTATCTACATGCTTCTTAGCAGTATCCACTTGAAAAGAGTCAAAACTTTTTAGTAATGTCTTATATTTAGTTTCTGTTTGAAACCGCAAATGTATTTCAAAACGGTATTTTATAAGCTTTTAAATCGTAATTACTGAATTCAGCTGAAAATATGTGGTCCAATTTTTTTAAGCCTTTATGTGTTGAGGAAGTTGGCTGCGTTTATGGTTGAGTACTTCTGATTGTTTTTGTTAAAAATATCCTACCGAGTACGACCAAAATGGGAATGACAAGGGGATGCCCACTGCCAGCTAGTGTCATCTTCTAGTGTCACTCTTTCCATAATAAGTAATATGAAAATTACAACTTTGAATGTGATTAAACTGTTCGTGGTAACGAACTGTAAGTAAGGAGTGACCCGGTTCAATAGTAACTGAAACTCTAAAAAACAGAGTTTTGATACCAATAGGTACATCAAAAGAATCAGATTTTTATGCTGATTTCAAATATATAAGTTTCATTAAGTTCACCCATCAAAAGTTACGGGCCTGAGAAAATTTGCCTTATTTTCAAAAAAAAGGGGAAACACCCCCCCCCCCAAAAATTTTTTTTTTATAAAACTTTAATGAAAATCATACCATCAGATTCAGCGTATCTGAAAACCCTATTAGAGAAGTTTCAAGCTCCTATTTTCAAAAATGTGTTTTTTTTTTGCCAGAAGAAAGATCACGGATGCGTGTTTATTTTTTTTTTTTTTTGTTTTTTTTTTCTCCAGGGGTGATTGTATCGATCCAGTAGTACTAGAATATCGTTAGAGGGCTCATTCGAATGGAAACTAAAAGTTCTAGTGCCTTTTTTAAGTGACCAAAAAAAATTGGAAGGCAACTTGGCCCCCTCCCACGCTCATTTTTCTCCCGAAGTCACTCAATCAAAATTTTGAGATATCCATTTAGTCCAGCATAGTCGAAAATCTAATAAATATGTCTTTGAGGATAACTTAATGCCCCACAGTTCCCGGGGTACGGGCTGCAAGTTATGAACTTTGCCCATTGTTTACATATAGTATTGTTTAATGGAAAGTATGCAGACGATTTCAGGAGGGATTTTTTCTGGTGGCGGGGGGTCGGAGTAGGGGGTTATGGGGGAGGATCTTTCCATGGAGGATGTTTCCTTTGGGGAAGGGACATTTCTATGAAGGAGGCACCGGATTTCCCAGCTTTATTTAAAAACGATCAGAAATTAAATAAAAAAAAACAGTTTTTTCCAACTGAAAGTAAGGAACAACATTAAAAATTAAAACGAACAGAAATTATTACGTAAATGAGGGGGTTCGCCCCATATTCAATACCTTGCTCTTTATGATAAAGTTTTTTTGGTACTTTAAAAATAGCTATCTATTCTAACTAAACGGCCTTTGTGATTCAGGGTTTGTGATTCGAACAAAATTCGAATTTTAGCGTAAAGAGTGAGGTATTGACTAGGGGGCGAACTCCCTAATATATTTAATAAAAAACATACGAATATAGAAGTTTTTTACGTAAGTTAATTCGTAAGTTATGTCAGAAAAAAATTTCGAGAAAGCCATTTAGCCAAAAAAATGTAAAATTTTTATGCAAATTTCGTTTTAATTCTTCATGTACTGTGAGCCCAAATCAAAGCTGCATTAACTCAAAAACGTTCAGAAATTAAATTAAAAAACATGTTTTTTTTAACTGAAAGTAAGGAGTGACATTAAAACTTAAAACGAACATAAATTATTCCGTATATGAAAGTGGCGGTCCCCTCCTCAACGCCTCGCTCTTTACGCTAAAGTTTGACTCGTCTCACAACTTTTTTTTTAAACAATAAAAAACTTTAGCGTAAAGAGTGAGGCATTGAGGAGGGGGCCGGCCCTTTCATATACGGAATAATTTATGTTCGTTTTAAGTTTTAATGTCGCTCTCTACTTTCAGTTTTAAAAAATTGCTTTTTTATTTAATGGTGTTTAGAAACAAACTGATGTTTAGAATCATATTGACATTTTGACTGGCGAATTCAGATGTTTTCAACTGAACTTATTGAGTGGTTCAGAAACTAAATTTCCAGGGCTAGGAAATGAGAAAATAGATAATATAAAATTTCTTAATCAGGAAGGAAGGATGGGGTATAAAGGCAGGGAGCAGGCCTCATGATGAATAAGGAAGCTGTTAAGTCTTGCTTAGGTTGGGAGAGTAAGTGTTAGCCTTGCTTAGGCTAAGTCTTGTCAAGAGAAACTTTCTAAAAACAGTTGAATATCAAACTAAAGAGTCTGGAATTGGACAATATAAAGGATGGATGGAATGGTATTAGGAAAATTGTTTTTGAAGTCGCTGGTAGTGTCTTAGGGTGGCTGGTTAGAAACACAGCTAAGAATATTAGGGAAACTGCTTTAATTTTAGTAGAGAGTAGGAGGGGCTTGTACAAGAAGAATTTGAGAAATAGATCATATGAAAATAAGAGGAATTTAAGTTAAGTAGATAATGGAAGATCTAGAAGATGCAGCCAAACGGCATAATAGTAAAATATTGTATTGACATGTTAAGAAATTGACAGGGAATAGTCAATCTGGAATTGTCCCAGCTAAAGATGGGAACGGGGCCACAATTAGCGATAAGGAAAGAGTTAAAAAGAGATGAGCAGAACATTTTGAGAATGTGCTTAACCGTGATAAAGCTACTTGAAATGATAAAGAAAAGAATAAAAAAGTTTGTGACAGTTCGGAAGTGAATCAAGATTTATTTTGCGAGCAAGAATTTAAGACATTACTAAAAGAAATAAAAAAAACAATAATGCCCCAGGTTCTGTAGTCTGGTAAATGATTTTTTTTTTTAATATGGTGGTTGTGAAATTAGAGATTTAATTACTAAAGATTATGGATATAATTCTTAAAAAGGGTAAGTTTCTAGCGATTTTAGTGAAAGATTAAACCCCTCTGTAAGAAAGGTGATAAGAGTGAGTTTAGCAATTATAGAGGCACTAGCTTGGTTTCTGTAGGAAGGAAATGATACTTTTCATGCTTAGAGATGCTGTAGATAAAGTTTTAACTGAACAACATTTTGGTTTTAGGAAGGGTAGAGAATGCATCGACCAACTCTTAGATTAATAATTGAAAAGTGCCTGAGTTATTAGACCCCTTTAGTCCTTAGCTTTATAGATTATGAGTAAATGTTTGATTCGGACGATAGAATAACTTCAGCGAAGATCCTATCCTTGTATGGTATGCCAGATAAACACATTAAGGTGATTAGTACCATGTGGGTGAATAACATTGATAAGGTTAAAGTAGTAAATGGTGTTATTACCTGGTTTCGTACCGATTCAGGAGTTTAGCAGGGTTACGTCCTATCCCTATTTATATGGGTAATTTTGATGGTCTTTGCCCTAAGGAAAAGGCAAAGGCTTTGGAGGATTATGAAATCAAATGGGAAAGTAAAATTCTTGTAGACTTAGATTATGCTGCCTATTTGAGCTTCCTAAATGAAAATGTTAGCAGAATTAATGATTTTTTGGATGTTTTGAGAGTTCAATGCGCAAGGATAGTCTTGAAAATTAATATTAAGAAGACTAAGTCGCTTAGACTGGGAATAAGTGAATGTGAAAAAGGTTATGCTGGGTAACAAGAAGATCGATTAAGTCGGTAGTGTTGCTTATCTAGGTAATATTATTAGTAAAGATGGTGGATACCGTAAAGATGTTAAAAGTAGAATAGCCAAGGTCCAGGGCAAGTATGGTTCTGAAACGTTGGCGCTCTGACGAAGGATGATATATTAGATATTTTCCAGAGGGATTGTCCACGCATTGTTTTGGGTACCCGTCTGACTGACTGTATTTCGACCAGTTGTCTGAAAAATGTGTTTTATCCTGCTTTCTAGGGCTATAGCAAGAAGAAAGTTGAGATTGCCAAGACACCTTTAGCGGATAAAGGATGATTGATTGCCAAAGATCGTCCTTTTCAGCCAACCATCTAGGTCAGTGGTTCCCAACCAATTTTAGTCCATACCCCAGCTAAGCATTTGTAAAATCCCGATGCCTCCTCATAATATTCAAATTTTGTTATTCAAAATTTCGTATATTTGCCTGAAGGAAGCTTAAAAGCCCATTAACTTGGTAGCCAACCTTTTTCGGTTGGTCCTCTTGGTATATTTTATACAAAAAAAAAAAAAATTGTCTAAACATAACTCCTTCTATACAATGTATGAGGTCATTACAATACTATCATGCATCTTTTTTGCTCTTAACTGCATATGAATATGACTTCATTCACCTGAAAAATATTCTTTCTTTATATTGAGGTTCTAATGTATAGTCAGCCGAAGGGTACAAGTCCTGCTCATGACCCACCAAAATAGTGTCATGCCCCACCGTTGGGACCTGTGCCCCACGTTGTGAAACACAGATCTCGGGCTAAACAAAAAGCATGTCGTCCCCAATTTGGGTGGGAGGAGGTCGTAAGGAAGGATTTTAGGGAAATTGGAATTTCTTTGAAGGGTTTAAAGAGGAAGACTTTATATAGATTGGAATGGAGGAAGAGCTTGTGTTGTTGTGTCGGCCTCAAGTGCCTTGGTGCTGCAACGAGTTGTTAGTAGTTGTAATAGCACTGTATAAAACACCTATATATAGTTTTTACAGTTCTTTTTTTATAGTTCTTAAATATATTGCATAAACTGCGAAGCAGTAATTTTTGTTCGTTTTAAGTTTCAACTTCGCTCTTTACTTTCATTAGAAAAGCCTTGTTTTATTAAAATAAACTTCGCCGGTTTTGTTTTATTTTAGAATAGAAACAATAACCCTTAGAAAAAGATCTTTATTCGACTTTGACGAATAAACTAGAATTTAACAAGGTTTTTTTTTTTAATTGGGGCATCAAATATAGGCTTTACCTCTCACCTTCTTAAAATTTACCTTAAAAAATCTGCAATTTTGTTAAGTAAGAGCCCGCGGGGTTTGCTACACTGTAGAAAATACATACGTATTTTAGAAGCCAGAAGGGTTTTTCAAACACACTTTTAAGCTTTTAGTTGTATGGGCCGTGGTTTGCTCTTTACCAGCTTGCTGCAACCCTGATTTCATTGTTATAAATATCCGAACAGGTTCTAATGTCGGAATAGGAATTTTGGTCTCTTTATATTTTCATAGAGGAGAATCTAGTTGTTTATAAAAAATAATAAATAAATAATAAAAATAAAAAATAACCAAATAATATAATAACCAAAATAACTTATAATAACCAAATAATCTGTCCTAAACGTTTTTTTTTTTGTGTTCTGATTCTAAGACCAACACTCTACCGTTTGAATTATTTGGGCTGGAAACTAAATTAACATCTATATAATAGCTCCAACACCATAATGGCGCGACATAAAGCCCCTTTCCAGGGATTGTGCAGGGTCATGTTATAACCAACAAAGGGGTCTAAGGGCGACAGATCTACCTCCCATCCATTTTTTTGTCACTTAAAGAGGGTACTTCAATGAAGTATCCTAACCTATATATAGAATCTAGGTGAATATAAAAAAAGGAAAAAGAAAACTAACACCAAAAAAGAAAATAAAATTAAAATAACATTTTAAAGAAAATTCACTCAGAAATGAGGAATTATGTCAATATTTATTCACTTACATATTTCTAGGTCAAATACCCATCAAGTAAGCGTGGCTTCGTTTATGGCTTTCTAGGAATACCTTACGCCAAAAAACCAGTTGGAGAACGACGGTTCCGACCTCCCGAACCTCTTCCGTATCAGAATACTACCTGGACAGCTTCCAAGTTTATGCCAGCCTGTCCTCAGCCCGTTAACGGGGTTGAAAAGGCAATTAAAGAAGATTGCTTGTATGTCAACGTCTGGATTCCAGAGGTAAGTGGTAAATGGGTTGCCATACTAGCTGAACGATATGTAAATACAGGCAATTAAGTATGCGATTTTAAGACTACCCTTAAAGGGGTATGCCGAGAAGTCTAAAACCTAATTTGTTTTTCTTGCCCAACAAAAGAAAAAAAAACTGCTACACACCATGATTTTTCTTTAAAATAACATAATATGTTTTATTACAAGCCAAACAAGGCTCTACAACACAACATTCATAAATACATAACACAAAATAACGAATAAATAAAAAACACTATTAGAAGTTAGAAGACAAAAATCAAAATGAACTGAAAAGTTGAAAATATTTTTGTTTTAAAATTTATTAAATAAAGTGAAATCACGGGGCGGAAAACAGATTCGGCTTTACGCAGTATAGATATTAAATCAATCTAAGTTTAAAGGCAAAAGTTAAAAAAAGTCTGTGAGTTGAGGAAAACGAGTTAAAAAAACCGATTTATGTAAAGCCATATCCGTTTTGCATCCCTCGTATTTATTTGATGGATTCTAGAAAAAAATTCTACTCTTTAGTAGGTTTTGAAAATGGGGGGAGTTTAGATTTTTTTTTTTATATTTATATATTATATTATTGTGTGTATATACGTATATATATTTATTATTATTTATATATATATATATGTATATATATATATATATATATATATATATATATATATATATATATATATATATATATATATATATATATATATAAATATATATATATATATATATATATATATATATATATATATATATATATATATATATATATATATATATATATATATATATATATATATATATATATTATTTTTATATGTTTAATCTTATGCGAACATTTATGCACTTCATAGTTCTAGAGAATATGCCCTCTCGGCTACTGATTGAAACCAGTTCGATTTCTAAGTTCCATGTCGCTGCCTTAACAATGTTGTCATATTTAAGATTCCAACTTAGGTTAACGTAGTCACTGGCAAATTGTCTTACAGTTTCGCTATTGAGTCTTGAAATTGTGACAAACGAAAGAAAAATGTCGGCGAATTGAGGAAAACGATGTAATAATTAATAATAAAAACGAGTTAATTAATAATAAATAACATATCAGAGCTCTTATTTTTCAACCTCTGATTGGCTATAAAGGAAAGACGGGTGAATAAAATAAGTCACTTCCTAACAATCTGCACATAATCATCTTGACACTTGAGACATGTATCATATATGTGAACAATCGGCACTATCCTATTAGCTGTTATCCACGCAAGAAGTGAAGTTTGGTTAATGCTAATGAAATAAAAAAAATATGATGAAAATATAATAGTTTAGAAACAAATTTCGGCTATATATTTGCACATTAGGGTGGTGGTGGTAAGGTATAGCATATAATAAATACGTAACCTAACCTAGGTACCTTTTTTCCCCCTAAACCCAAAAAAACTAAAGGTTGAATATTGTAAACGCAGTGAGAAACCACTGTTGGCAGCCCAATTCTCCTTTGAAAGAGCCTGTATAAAGGAAAGACGTTTGGCTACTGTTTGACTAGTTTCTGGCTTACAGTTAATAGAACAGTACCGAACAATCTTAGTAATGACCTTCATAAATTTTCGCCGCCAATGATTTGAAGCAAGTTGTTGCGGTTTCTTTGAGTTCCGGGTCGATTTAGAAGCGCTGTCTCCCAAGCCACTAGTTCAGGGAAAAGAGCAAGGCCTCTCGACGCTAAGTAGGGGCTATATAATGGGTGTTCGAAAATGTTCCATTTAATATACTTAGAGACTTTGGCCTACACGAGCGTGTCTGGGACGGACATTTCCTTGGATCAGAATAGCTGTAGAAGTCGATGTGCCTCTTATTGTGTTTTGGATAGCTTTCCATGGATATTATGAAGGAATCTGAACCATTTTTTGTTCCTGTCCCTATAAAATCGACAAGTAGCATTCCCAAATTTTTGGATCCCAAAATACTGTTGCCGAAATCTGTGGCTGTTGAATGTCGGTTTGTATTTTTAAGGGGAATTTGCCAGGATTTATTGTCGTGATTTTGTTTTGGATGTGGCATATCGAATTGAAAAGGTGGCTCGGGGGATGTGCCTTCAAACTAGCAAGGTGCTCAAAGAAACTGTTACAATTCATTTCAAATCATTGACAGCGAAATTTTACGAAAAGGGTGTTACAGAACTTGTTCTCAGGTAAGACGCATGTCGCAACTGGTAGGCAATTATGTAAAAACGCAACCATGATTGTATATTGTTTTTTTCTTTTTTTATTTTGTACTAAAGCCATGGGATGAGTTTAATAATCCCATTCCCCTTGGGGAAACACTCTAAAATTCTGGAAAGCACTTTTAAACATTCTGAAACATTTGTATCATTCCTACGTATGGACTGCTTATATTTATGGTCTGCTAAAAATTTTCCATTTATTTGAATCTTACTTTTCTTACTATAGCCTCTGCAAAACTATTAATTATCTCGTTTTATAGGAAGTGTAATGAAGATACGGGAAAAATAAAATTTTGGATTCAATTTGCTTATATTGAGTTCCAACTGCGCCCTCTACTTTACTTCAATAAAAATAAAATTTCAAAAATGGCAAAATGATTATAGCCGTTAAGATATTTATTGGAAATTTTGCGCCACCAAAATTTTTGCGCCCGGGGCAAGTACCCTCTGTGCTCCCCCTTAAAACTACCGCTGTAGAGGAAGTACAAAACTGGGCTGAAAAAGAAACGGTCCTCTGAAATGTTAATCTTCTCTATCCCAAACACGAGTTTGGCTAATGCATTATCTTTGAGACTTATTAACATGGCCGTATCAGTTAGAACGTTTTTGATCATACGACACGTGCAAATATTTTTTGACTAAATCTTCATGCAGAAAAAAGGCGGGTACGAAAAAGGTCGAAGATTGGATCGTATGACCTCCAGAAAAATTGAAATTGTAGGCTAAAATGAAGTTGTTTGCTTTTTTGCCAGGATATTAACTATATATAATCATGGGCGCCCATAAGCTGAATTCCAGGGGGGGGGCAAACCTGATCTAATTTGCACTTTTAATGCTATATAATAGAAATCTCAGAACAAAAGTATAAAAATAAGGAAGCATCATGCAGTCAGGGGGGGCCGGGGGCATCCCCCTGCCCCCCATATGGGCGCCCATGTATATAATGTCTTTGGAATTCGTATAAATTGGAGAAGTGGCATATGATCGCCTCACTGACTTCACCGCTTGATTCAGGAGGTGGGATGGCGGCTTAGCAAAAAACTACCATGTTTAACTTACAACCGTAAATGAATTAGGGTATGTGCTATGAAATGGGTATGTGTAATGAAATTGGAAGACCAACTAAACAATCCTTTTGTCTGAATTCCCCTCTGAGGAAAACAATCTCTTTTTACAGCTACCCGGAGTGAGGAACTATCCCGTGGTTGTATTTATTGAAGGGCAGTTATTTATTTACGGTGATGTGTCTCGTTACCCCGGGGAAGATTTAGCAGCTGATGGATTGGTCGTGGTTTCCTTTAACTATAGAACAAATATATTTGGTAAGTGCCTTTCAACTCAATACGTATGGATCAAGGCAGTGTCCGGGGGAGTGGGGCTAGACGTTTTAAGTTTTTTTTTCGTACCCCCCCCTCCTGAAAAAAATTCTGGATATGACCTTGGTCAGGATTGCCTTTATAAAAAGCAGGTTTATGTTCGGCGTGTTCCGGATCAGGGATTTTGTATGAAAAATGAGTGTCAACGAGAGAAATCGGAAGATAGCTCCCCCTCCCTTTCTGTCAGAAAAGTCACTTTACGAAGAATAAAAAGCAGCTTGCGCTCATATTTACCTTATCAATGTACCTCAGGCAGTCTGTTATGCTGTAGCCACGTTTTCTGGACACTGGGCAGGAACTTTGGCTACTTAGGCCTTACTGTTCTGATAGAGAAGCATATTAGCTCACCAAAAGCTATTAGACATTGAATTTCAGCGCTGTTTTGGTATTAGGACTTAAAATTGAAAACGACCGAAAATCGCCCTATTCCAATAAAGAATAAGAAGCCGAATTGACTAGTCGTGAAAAAAAGAAAAAATTTCGCAAAACGGTGGGTCTAACGCCATTGAAAAAGCCAAGAAAAGAGAATAATAACACGAATATTTTTCATGCAAAAAACAAGGTATCTTACCTGCGGATGAAACAAAAAATAAATAGAAACAGAAGCTGCAAGAGCACAAAAAAGTGGAACAAAATAGGTAAAACAAGAAGAAACGCTAAAACTCAGACAACTAAAAATACGTTTTAATGTTTTCCTTTGAGTTATTTTTAATAAGAATTTCTCTTAGTTTAATTTGATATTGCTTACCTGTATCTTTATCTCCCTGTTTTTAGCTTGTCTTCATATTTATATCCACTTCTTTGGTTTCTTGCTCTGCCTGTTCCTTTTTCTTTTCCTTTGTGTTGAAAATGCCTATTTTGACACAGACGATAATTAGCTTGTTATTATTTTATTTTTGTCTGTTTTTTTATTGTTGTGGCTCTCCTCTAATTTTACCTCACCACTGAACTCAGAAGTGGACGTCTGAACTATTAATATTTCCGATAGCTCATGGACTATACCAGTATTTCTGGTGCAAGAATTGATACAAAGAAGGTCCACGGCAAGAGACACTATGTCCCACATGCTGTCAAGTGCTGTCGCCACTGTTGCAGGAGTGAAAGAATACTGCTATTTTCGGGGGTAATCATTGCTCTCAAAAAGGTCCACAGCTAGAATTATTAAGCCTAAGTTGATGTAAGATGATGCATACTGCGTTTTTCTGTTTTTCCTTTGAATGACTTCCTTCGTCTTTTCTATGGAATCCAAATATTTCTATGTTATACAGTGTTTGTAATGGTGTTTTATCCGCGTCTTAGGGGTCACATCGTTAGGTTTCCCCTGTGCTCCAGCCCACGATCTGGTGGGGCTAACAAGGAGTAGGCTCTTTGCTGACCTTTGCTATAAAGATATATCAGGGAACCACTGACCTAGTTAACTGAAGCATGGACAGTACAGAGGTCAATTCCAAGTCCATAAAACAACGAGCCATGGAATAATTCACCTATAGTTAAAAAAATACAAAATTGCAGAGCCAGAAATAGCTATCTCTCGAGTTATTGGAAAACACAATAGAAAAGTAGCTGGTCATGTGCTAGGCCCACTTCTAGTGCAAAGAGCTTCGTGTACTGTTGATTTTTTTTTATTATTATTTATGTATGAATATGTTGATGTTTTATGTTTGAATTTTCTTTAGCTTTGTTTGATTTTGTTCATATTTTGTCCTTGGATTAGCTTCGTTTTGATTTTCTTCTTCTTATTATTTTATCCTTGATTTATTTATAATTGACGTTCTTATTTGATTATTATTGGTTTTGTCGATATATGTCTCGTACTATTGTTTTCTTTTCTTTTTTTTCTCATATTTTGCTCTGTCTTTTTCAAGTTTTTGTAGATGAATTCAATTAATAAATAAATAAATAATTGAGAATGATGATTAATTCCTGATTGTAGTTCGAATGTACGAATCATTTTTTTTTAGTTCAACTATTTATTTTAATTATTTCTCTTCTTTTAACCATTTTTACTTTTATTACTTTCTTATTTTTTTTCTGCTCTAATCATTTATTTTAATCCCTTTTTCTTGTCTAAATCCTCTTTACGTTGTATTTTAATATTTTTTTCTTTAATAATGAATATAATTATGTATGTTTTCAGATTATTTTTTTTTGATTTTGTGAAAATTTAAAGTACAATTTACAACGTACAACGATGTATAACGTACATTTTAAAGGAGAGGATATAACACACTCGGAAAAAAGACAAAATGTTTTGAAAACCAATTAAAAGTGAAGAAAACGGCTGGAGCGGTCGATAGATCTTATTTTTTGAGGATTAATTCTGATATCAGTTTTCCTGGAAATGTAACCTAACAGCTTTTGTACCGCAGCTAATATTCTAAAGAAGAGAATTGAAATTGCTAAATGTGTGAATCAGCGTTAGTCATGATATTATCATAAATACGTTTTTTTGTCAGTTTTCTAAGAAAATGATTTAGTACCCCCCCGCTCTTGTAGGCTATTCGACATTCAGAGACCTTTAAAATACCAAGGACAATGAAATTGAAATCTTACTGTTTGAATTGATTAACAGCAAACTTATACAACCTTTTATACGACAAGTGACGTCAATTAACCTCTAAAAAAAATATAAGGAACAACAAAAAATCAATAGAAAACCCATTCGTTACCACCCATCAGTAGAGAGCTATCTTATACTCCGACGATTACACCACCCCTTCGAATCCCTATCCGGACACTTTTTTTAAAACTCCCACGATCCCCACGTGGATTATGGTCCAAATATGGTCATAGAGTCCCTAGGGAGAAAGATTACGTAATCGCTCAATGACCTCTTTTTCCAAGGTCGATTTATTTGATGTTTCTATGTGTAATAGCTCCGGGGCGAAGGTTGCACATGCGCATTTAATTCTAACGGGAGCAATGTCATTGATCTAGGACTCGAGGGGGAAGTGAATTTCCGAAAACTTGATTGCATAATCGATCGCGAATGTCATGGTGTCCAGAAATAGTATTTGTTGTTGTTGTAAGTGCACGCTCTCAGCGAATGCTATGATCCAGAAATAGTATTTGTTGTTGTTTTGGTCATGTACATGCTCGAGGCGAATGTCATGGTGTCCAGAAATAGTATTTGTTGTTGTTGCTCTCGAGCCAAATGTTATGATTTTCCCGGAAACAGTTAGATCACGTGTTTCCTTCTCAGCCAATAAGCAAGCCGGATACATCCTCCTTCTCAGCCAATCAGAGGCCTGGTTACATATTAGCGGTGGTGGGAATATAAGGAACGGGTTTTTTGCTAGAGTTTTATTAGTCTGTGAAAAGAATTCAAAGGAGTGAGAACAGTTTGACTTTACTCATTTGGATATATATTTGTGTGTGTTGACGATGACGAGTGGAATGTTTACCCTATTAGAAGTTGATAGTGGAGTTTATGATAATAGTACAAGAGCACCAAACATTGCGGTGGAAATCACGAAAGGATCACGGCTTTGTCTGGAATGGGATGCAGTATATGCACGATATGTGATATCCTTGAGCAAATTTAAAATGGAGGATCAATTATGTTTCGCCGCTAAAGTTGATATAGCGCATGTGAATAGACTTCAATGTGCTTTAAGTGCATTGGTGAAACATATTGAAGACAATAAACAGTATCGGTAATTGTACATGCTCTGTATTATTGTTATTGTTGTTGTAATTATTCAATAAAATTGTTTCGAAATCGAAAATGTTCTTTTTCTTTTCTGGTTAGGCTAACGAATCAGGGTCAGTCTAGAGTGAATCCAAATGATTTACCACCACTAGTGGTTCACGTCAGATACCTATACACCGAAGAAGAAGAAATCTAAAGTGAAGATTTAAATACGTTATTGTATATATATGCATTATATTAATAAACAAAAATTAACAAAAAAAATAAATATTCAGTTTCATTTGAACAGTGTTGTGAGCTCCTCTAACCCAACCCCAAAGGGTTCCAATCCTCCTACCCCAACCCCGAAGGAAGCCCCCGGTCCTCAAAGGCCCCCCAAACTCCCAAAGGCCCTCCACCGGTCCCCA